>NW_010243157.1:35270-44007 GCF_000690775.1 Eurypyga helias | reverse complement strand
TGAGTGTCCAATTGGCGAAGCAAAAATTAAATCCAGAGTGTGTTCACAGAAAGTTTCAAACCACAAAGATCACAAACTGAAATAACCCTGGTTAAACCACCTAATATGAGATGCTACCAATGTAGATTTTTCTTGCCTCTTTTCATCAGTTTTAAATAGCTCAGATAAATGCTCTACAATTAATCTATTTGAAAGTCTGTTGAGACATAAATCTTGTAAGAATTTTTTTTCTGCTTCTCTACCCCAGTATTTCCAAATAATGTTCAAGTTGTACTTGTTTGCTTCTCATAAATCAACAAAATACAGTATCATTATTTGCTTGGCATGTGTGATAATCTCAGAAACTTCTGTTAGTAGCTCTTTGGTAGAAAGCTTGTTTCTTAGTATTCTGTTTTTAGTAGAATAGTATTAGTAAACCTAACACTGCAGAAACCGGTGGCTTGTTTACTTTTGTCAAAAAAGACAAAGTATGCTTCAGGCCAAATATGTGGCTTTCCATGTGTTGAGTTTCTCTGAGAGCACCGGGTGCTAAAAAAATAAAAAACTTGGAGAAATCTCAAGCAGAACTGGTAAATCTTTCCTGGCTTTTAAGCAACAATAAAATATCAGCCCAAGATGACTTGGTCCATCATCAGCCAACTGAAAATCCTGCAAACCTTAGACATTCAGAAAAAAAAACACTTCGAGGTTTCTAAGAGGATTTTTTTGTTTTTCCCCTTGCAATAGCATTTAGAAATTTTGCAAGACCTTTAACTTTCATCTGTTTTCCAATGTGGAAGTTGTATTCAACCAACTATCAATTAAAGAAAATGTGTAAAATTTAAGCTAGTAGATGATCTTTCCTTGAAGCATCAAATATTAATGGTTCAATTAAATTTTGTGAGGTTTTCCACAACATATTTGTTATCTGGGGTTTTTTTTGGATCATCTCATGTCTCAATCTCAATCACTATTTTTACACAACTTAACAAAATTAGTTATGTTTGAGTTACAAAATAGTGTAAAATCTGCAAAGTCCTGGACATCACATACAGTCATACAGAATTACCAAGTGAATCCATTCAGTGAATGTGTTCACTGACATTCAATGTAAATTGTAACCTAAAGAAACCCAGATTTTAAATTGTATTCAGACAGCAAGTTTGTGGTGTGCTCAGTACCTGTAGCTGGTTCCAATGTTCCAGAAAAGTTCCATTATTAATTAAATGCAAAGTATAGGAACGTATTCTTAAACAGTTGCTGTTTAGATTACTGCTAAATCACATACAGCTACATTTTTAAAATTAACAATGCTGAGCTATTGAACGACTTTTAAAATCTTAGCTTTATTTTTAAATATTATACAAGACAGAAGAACTCCCTTGAGTATTCTGTTGTGTTAAATGTAGATTAAGGGTTTTTTTCATAAAATCTGGTCTAAATGCTCACTATAGATCACCCTTAAAGAGTGAAAGCATTTTGCTTTCTTTTTATTAAAAACAGTTTTAACAGCTGCCAAAAAAAAAATAATTATCAGACATATGTACCCTGTAACTTAGATGTGAGAATGAAAAATTGGTAATAGCAGATGGAGTACTTTGACTATAAAGGAAAATAATAATTCTTTGATATTTGCTTTAATCATGTCACCTAATTTGTTTACACCATTTTAGTATAGTTGTGTTGTTTATTAATTCCTTAAAAGCAGGTGGCGAAAAGTATGGAAAAATATATTAAGTCTTTGTTTGACTTCTTTAATGCTTCCTTACCTAAATTTCACCGTCCTTCTAAATTTCAGCTTATGGACCAAATTTTCAAAAAAATAGAGCGCCAAGCCAGTATGTCCAAAGGGGGATAGTTCATCTACCTGATGTATAAATATGCAGGATTACCAAAATATGATTTACGTAGCTGTGCAGGGATCAGGGCAAATGTTAAGACCTCTCTATGTCAAGGACTCCAAACATCTCTGATAAGCTACTGCAGAACTCTGATGGCACCTTAGTTCAAGGGAGAAAGACTTCAACTTTGTTGGGGTGCTCCCTCATGTCTTAGTCTCTCTGATGATAAGAATGTGGCCATCCAGTTTCAGAATCTCAGCATGATATATGTTTCCAGCCTCATTTAATTCATATCAATTTATTTTTGTAAATTACTTTACAAAAGTAATTTACAGCTTCTATTTTCTTTTAAATAATGCTAGAAGAAAATGGAAGGTAACACGACAGGTTGTAATTAAAGCACTCATGCCAGGACAGGAAATCCCAGGTTTTTGTTTGTACATGAGACATCAAGCTCCCTGCAACCACAGCCACCACACGTGAACCATGTAAGGGGCTGTATGATGGTATCATTGAAAAGTGGGAAGGAGGAAGAGAAACCACTTGCCTCTTCAACATCTTTTGTTGAAGCTGTGCTCCTGTGAAGAAAAGAGTCTATGGAGTATGACTGAAACCTTGTGACTCAATGGGGCACAGACCACCAAGCTTTTATACCCAATCATGCTCAAGTCAATTGTATATTTTAGTCAATGACCAACAGATATAAAATAAATACATCAAATCTGTGATTTCTGCTGAACAACTCTGACTGAAAATTTTTCCACCTGCTCTGCTTGCTTTGGAATGCTTATGATTTTAACCCCTGCAGTCAGTAAAACCCAATCCCTACTAACATCTACTAGACTCAGTCTCATACATGACATCAACCCAAAGACGCTGGGCTTGCCAGATTCACCTTTCCCATATGTGGGAGTAGCAGAATACCTACCACTGCTGCTACGGTTGCCCTAAAAAAATCAAAAACCACTAGGATTTTCAGCCATATCACAAAGCATGAACATGCTCCTGCCTCTTGCAAGCCAAGAAATAAGAATGAAGACCTAAAATTAAAAAAAGTGAAATATACTAGAATTAAATGGTTTGCCTTTCTTTCATCATTCCACGTGGGTAACATAACAAAAAACACTGCACATAAAAACACAGAGGGTTGGTTTTTTTTTTGGCCAATTTGTCCAACATATAATGTCACACAGAGTTTTTAACAGAACTGGAAAAAAATTCTTAAAATATGGAAAAATTGCCAATTAAATTTTGAAATGCCTGAATATGAATTTCTAGTTTATAGCCAGAAAGCAGTTTTGTTTTAAATGGCAGCAGTTCTAAAGGAAATACTCTTTTAAGCAATGCTAAATTTCTGCATACACACAGCTCATAAGGAGTCTATTAAAACCATGCAGTAATAGCCATTCTACAGTGTATGTCTGGAGCCCCATTAAAATGCAGAATCAGGGCTTTATGCAAGCTGCTGTCGTCAATCTGCTGTCTCTGTTCCAGCTTAATGGAATCTTCTGACAGACTTTGCGCAACAGATGAAAATGACTCAGATAATTTATTCTTCTATCATTTTAGCATCTATTTAAAACTTTAAAACTATCTATTCCTCTTAATACATTTTGATATTCTAATTGAAAGCCAGTCTGTATTTTGTCCCACTCAAAGCACAAATTATCACTTTTGGGGCTATTAGCCAGAGATACAAAAGGAAAAAAAATCTAGGTGTTTTTTTTTTTTTCTTGCAATTTTAATCATAAATTATGTAATGCTAGATGTAGAAGTTCATGCTGAATATAGATAACAGCAGTTCTGCATTCAAAATTCTTTTGTGTATTAGTATTTTCCTAGGTCTCAAATCAGAAAATGGTTTGTGCTGTGTTGCTCCTGCAGAAAATCTATAGTGAGTTTGATAAGTACAGTTGTCTAAAATGTTACATGCTATTTAGTATAGCTAAAGAGGGAGCTATATTTCATTCAATTCAGTGCACCCTTTAGGTCTAAGCCTAATAGGTACTTTTTCATATTCTAGAGCACTTTATATTTAGGAACTAATTTGGTTCTTCCCTTCTATACTCTATTATACTGGAAAAAAGTAACTCTCAAAATTGGAATTCTTAGCACTGAATGATGTGTAACATTTATTGTCAGTGAAGAAGCACACCTTCACTTTACGGAATTTACTTTATCTTTCAGCAAGGTTTATTTTTATTTTAAAAGCCCAAGTCAATTTTTTGTTTCCTGTGTTTTATCACTCTTCATAAGTGTATCACTGATGTGTTTCATAATACACCTCTGTCAGGGTTTCTGTTCAGCAGAAATGTAATGCGCTACAAAGATATTTAAGTCTCTGCACATTGTTCCTCCAAGTATGTTAGCAACATGGTTGGTCTACCCCTGTGAGAACATACAGCTATAACCCTATGACTGTACTTTAGCTATGTCCTTGGGCAGCCCTGTTGCTTTTAATATTCAGTGGGTGAAGTTATTAAAGAAAGCAACATTCTAATAGAAAGATTATCCTCCAGATTTAGTCAACTAAATTTATGTGCTTGCTTGAGCAGAAGATGTCTATATTTCTAGTATCAGTGGAGGATACTTCAGTGCGATTCATAAAACATATCTATTAGCTAGCCAACTGGACAAGCAGAACTGACTGCCACATTAAGATTTTCTTTTTTATCCCAGCTATGATAGCAGATGGCTTACGTCAATCACTGGAATTTACTTCATGAGACTAGATCATTTCAAAACATTTGTCTCCTTAGGAATTTGCAGGCACTGTTTTCCATTTTTGTTTGTTTGTTTGTATGCTTTTCATTTAATTTATGGTCTTGCTTTCCTAATGTAAATCCTTGGGTTTAAAGAAGTGTTATGGTTTAACCCTGGTAGGCAACTCACAGCTGCCTGCTCGCTCCCCAACAACAGGAGGGGAAGGAGAATAAGAAAGGTAAAAGTGCAAAACCTCATGGGTTGAGATAAAGATGGTTTAATAGTGTAACCAAGGCAAAATAAAGAATTCATTCACTACTTCCCATTGGCAGGCAGATGTTTAACCATCTCCAGGAAATCAAAGCTCCATCATGTGTAAGCATTACTTGGGAAGAAAAATGCCATTATCTCAAATGTCCCTCTTTCCTCCTTGTTCCTTGAAGCTTTTCATTGCTGAGTATGATGTCATATGGTATGGAATATCCCTTTGGTCAGTTGGGGTCAGCTGTCCCAGTTGAGTTCCCTCCCAACTTCTTGTGCACCCCCAGCCTACTTGCCAGCAGGGCAGCCTAAGAAGAAGAAAAGGCCTTAACTCTGCGTACACACCACACTAATAACTAAAACATTGGTGCGGTATCAACACTGTTTTCATCACAAATCCAATAGTATCATACAAGCTACTATGAAGAAAATTAACTCTGTCCCAGTCAAAACCAATACTAGTTATTCTGTCCCAGATGCAAGAGGTAGCACTTGTCTTTGTGAAACTTCATACTGTTTTCTAGCCCAACCTTCTGCCCATCCAGGTACCTCTCTAAGACAGCTCTCTCTTCTGACATGTTCACCTGACCAGCTAATTTAGTGTCATTAGCAAACCTGGTGGAGGTGCTTTTAATCCCATCACCCAAGTCATTTATGAACATGTTGAAGAGTGTGGGGCACAGTATCATTCCTTGGGTGACCCAGCAGGTGACAGGCTGCCAGTCTGAGTAAAAATCACCACCCTCTGAGTGTGACCTATTAGCTAATTTTCCACACAACTTGCTGACCACCTGTCCAGTCTGTTATCTTGCCAGTTTGTCCAGGAGAAAGAGGTGGCAAACAGTGCTGAAGACTTTGCTGAAGTCCAGGTAAACAACATCCACTGCTCGTCTCGCGTAAACAGTAGACGTTATTTTTTGGTAGAATATGATGAGGTTAGTCTGACTTGGCTTGCCCTTGGTATCCCAATCACCTGATTCTAGCAGTTTGTGTCACTTTGTAGGAGGACACATTCTACTACTTTTCCAGTGACTGAAGTAAGACTAATGAGTCTGTAGTTTCCTGGGTCCTCTTGTGGGCCTTTCCTGTAGATGAATATGACATTTGGCCCTTCCAGTCATCAGGGACATTCCCAGATCTCCAGAAATTTTCAAAGATTATAGTGTCAGCCACTTCTCTTAACACTCTGGGGTAGATTCTGTCCAGGCCCAGATTTATGTGGGTTCAGCTCTTTGTAACAGGCCTCCAACCAGCCCCTTCTCCACTACTGCTGGGCTGACCTGTGTTGTCAGAGCTACTTGATCCTTTGATCTGGGCTCCAGCTATGCCAGTAAAGGCAGAGAGAAAGAAGGTATTGAGAACCTCTGCCTTGTCAGCATTATTAGTAACATGTTTCCCTTCCATGTTCAGTAAAGCCTGTGCTTTCCCTGGGCTTCTGGTTACTGCTGATGTATCTGAAGCATCCTTTCCTTTCTTTGTCATCTCATAGTAGCTGGTTATGAGGTAAAGTTTTATCATCCAGAATGAGCACCTTAAAGCCTTTGTGCCATTTAAGAGATTTCCAAGCTCCATATTAGTAGTGTTACTTAATGGCTGGACTCCTTCCTGTACTTTGGTGATCTTCACTGTAAATGAAATCCAGATGTAGTTGTAATTTTCTTCTAGGCAAATCAGCCCTTTGTATTAGCATTAATTAATTGAGTTTCACTGTATCACTCTGTGACAGCCTATTTTTTCTATCAAATAATGTTGATATGAAAGCCTAGATAATTAACTGTAAGCCAAGAAATTTTGCATCGTTTGTATGAATACAGTTTAAAAAAATGCACGTGTGTGTCTATATATGCACACACTGTTTTTTTTAGTTCAGGAGAAAAGCAATTAAGCCTGCTATATAATGAGCAATCATGCCAACAACAAATCAATTTCCATATAATTTGTATGATGTGGAACTATAAATTCTACAAGCAGGATCAATAATTGGCAATAAAATATCAAGCTATATTTCGCCAACCTCCATGGCCAGACTACACATACTTATGTAAAAATAGAACTTAATTTTGAGTTTGCTGCCTGTACAAGCTAATTTAAGCCTGTACATAAGAAAAAAGTCAAGGGTCTGCCCGTTAGTACAATCTAGAACACTACCAGAAAAAACAGAAAGCTTTTTGAGTGGGATGCAGGTAAATATTTAATAGAATTTCAGGAATCCAAAGATATCTCACCTGGTTTATTTCACCACTACAGAATTTCTCAGACCCAAAGAAAATTTTGTCAATCTGCCAGACCCATAAGAAAGGGCTAATTACAATATGGCATTCAAACAGTAATAGATGCCTTTGTTGAGGCAGCTACATACCATATACTATGTCTGAATACCTAAAGAAGTTTTCCAGTGGAGCACAGATTCACAAATGAGAAACAGTTAGGAGAGACTCCACCACCTCTTTGGGCAGCCTGTTCCAGTGTTCTGTCACCTTCACAGTAAAGAAGTTTTTCCTCAAGCACAGGTGGAACTACCTGTGCTCCAGTTTGTGCCTGTTGCCCCTTGTCCTGTCACTGGGCACTACTGAAAAGATTCTCAGAATTTGTGCTTTTTTGCAATATTTTCAGTTCTTTAAACAGGGCAACTTATCAGAGTTGGTTGCTCTTCCTTGGTAGCAGTAAAATTTCATCTTTGAACATAGGCTTTTAAAATTCTGGATAAATCACTGTGAACAGTTTTTGGCTGGAGTATTACAAAGCTATTTAGTAACCATTATTTTAAAATTATGATGATTTCTGGTTGTACCGGGTAAGATTCACCTCTTTATTGGACAAGGATCATGCTGACAATTTGATAAGAAAAATATAATAACATTGTCACAGAGATATGCTTTGTTCATCATATCAAGAAATGTTAATTTTTAAGTAACACTATTTCCAACTCTTTTGCTTGTTCAGGTATCTAAATCCACAAAGCACATAGAAGACATTCCATAGCATGGGGTTGCAAAAAAAGAAAATGAGTTAATAATCAGATAGAACTATTGATGTTGATATGTATAAGGAGAATAATACATATTTCTAAGTACAGTCTAATAGTCCAATATTTAGTAATAAAAATGGGAATACTCTTTTCATAAATAATTTCTTAACTTAACAAGGTTTTGCTAATATCACTTTTAATCTTTGATCAATTCCTTTGATGAATGAATTCCAAAAGAAAACTCCTTCCATTCCTGAAAATTGGTGTTGATTACCATGGTGTTGATGTGAAATAAGGCACATAATATATCATGACTTTTAGAAAAATAAATATAAAGAAATTATTATAAAGTCTCAAAAGAGGGAAAGTCTGCCTACAACAGTACTGCCTTTGCAATCACCAAGGTTAGGGCTGTGCTGGTTTTAGTTGGGAGAGAGTTAATTTTCTTCACAGTAGCTAGTATGAGGCTTTGTTTTGGATTTGGGCTGAGAAGAATATTGATAACACTGGTGTTTTCAGCTGTTGCTAAGAAATGCTTATACCAAGTCAAGGACTTTTTTTGTTTCTGATACTGCACCTGTATTCCCAGCTCCTCTACAAGCAGCTGAGAGGGAACACAGCCCAGATAGGTGCTCCAAACTGACCAAAGGGACATTTAATGCCATCAAATGTCATGCTCAGTATATAAGTTTGAGGAGCTGGCCAGGAGGGGAAATCACTGCTTGGTAACTGGTTGAGCGTCGGTTGGCCAGTGGTGAGCAGCATCATCATTTTGTTTTCCTTCCTTTTTTCTTTTTTCATTACATATTATCATCAGTAGTAATAGTAGTAGTAGCATTATCATTGCATATTATTAGTAGTAGTAGCAGTATTAGTATGATTATTTTATTTCACTTACTTTCAGTTATTAAACTGTCCTTATCTCAACCCACAAGTTCCCTTTATATTTTTCCTCCAACTCACTCCCCCATCCTACTGAAGGGGG
>NW_010243157.1:23161-35239 GCF_000690775.1 Eurypyga helias | reverse complement strand
GGGGTGTGCCGGGAGGGGAAGAAGGACAGTGAGTGGCTGTGTGGTACTTGGTTGCTTACTGGGGCTAAACCACGACAAGGGGCATTATATATGAGATTTCCAGAGTTATATCTCCTTTTCCTCCTGCTGATTTTGTCAAAGCAAAATTTTGTCAAAGTAAAATTTCAACTGTTAGTGGGTACCAGATGCTTGTGTCAGAACTATGAAACTCATTCTGACTAAGCTGTCATGCTTTTGGAAATTGTCAGAGTACACAGTGCTGAACAGCAGAGCACAAGTGCAGTAATTTTCACACTTCCTGAAAACGTCTGATTTTTTTTCCCCACAAGTGTTGATTTATGCATACACAGTAAATATAGCATTTTTAGGAAATACCGGAATTATGGCAAAGTCACCACAGTTACTCATATTACTTTCAAGGTAAAAAACCCTAATCCAAGTAGGTAATGATTATGGCAGGCAGAGAGCAGGGGAATAAATTAAAATACAGATCATATCCTCAGCTGCTTATAGGCTAAACCACAACTACTCTCTGTATTTCTCAGGTACAGACAAGTTTGTGCTGTGGCTTTTCAGTTCTTTGTTAGGGGTGGGGGTTTTTTTTTGCAAAGCTTTTGAATTTCTGACCATTCTAATACACTTTGAGGCCAACAGAAAGACCCAGCTAGCAGAGACACAGGATTCACACAGCAAGGGCACAGAGCACCTCTGCTGCATGGGGAAACTTGAAGATAGAGCAGTGATGGTCTTGGTACAATACAGGGAATGCTCTCTGTCACTGAATGGTGTAAACATCTGCGGCACAGAGATGTCTGGCAGAGAGGACACCTCTATTCAGGTCTGGGGCTGTACAGAAGGTTGTTGCTTCTCCTGGAGACAGGGGAGCAGGAGCCTCCCCTGTGCCTTGGTCACAGCCCAGAGCCTCCAGGGGAAGAAACTGCAGGAGGAGGTTAGCAACAGCACAGGTTCCTGATGACAGGAGAAAAGCAAATGTCACACTCATCTTTAAGAAGGGCAAGAAGTAGCATCCAGGTAGCTACAGTCAGCTGGATTTCAGTCTCTGGGAAAGTTATAGAGTGAATCCTCTTAGAATGTACTTCTACACACATAAAGGACAAGAAGATGGTTAGGAACAGCCAACATTGGTTTAGCAAGAACAAATCATGTCTGACTAACCTGATTGGATTATATGATGAGATAACTGTCTTTGTGGACAAGACAAGGGCAGTGGACTCTGTACATCTTAAATTTACTAAGGTCTTTAATATGATCTGCTACAGATTCTTTATCACCAAATTGGTGAGATACTGACTGGATAATTGGATGACAAAGGTGGCTTGATTGCTGGGCTTACAGTGTTGTGATTAGTGCTGCAAAGTCCAGCTAGCAGCCAGTAACTAGTATTATTCCTCAGAGATCCACGTTGGGGCCAGTACTGTTTAATGTCTTCAGTAACTACCTGTGGTGGAGAGCTCTTTGAGCAAGTTTGCAGGTCACACCAAACTTAGGGTTGTAGGACAGTTGATATGCAGGACAGGACAGCTATTCAGATGGACCAGAATGGACTGGAGGAATACTTTGACAGAAATTCATGGAGTTCAACAGGCCAAATATAAAATAGCTTGGCAGAATAGGAACCTGGGGGTCCTGCTGGGCACCAAGCTGAACTTGAGCCAGAAATATGCGCCTGCAGCAGAGGTGGCTAATGGTGTCCTGGGATGCATCAGACAAGGTTTTGCCAGCAGGTGGAGAGAAGTGACCTGTCCCTCTACTCAGCATTAGTGAGGCCACACCTGCAGCGTTGGGTCCAGGTCTGGGCTCCTGAGTTCAAAAGGGACGACAGCATACTGGACTGAAGGGCCACAGGATGATGAAGGTATTAGAGCATCTCTCCTAGGAGGAAAAGCTGAGAAAGCTGGTCCTGTTCAGCCTGGAGAAGTGAAATCTCAGGGGACACTTCGCCAGTACATATAAATACCTGAAGGACAGTCAAAAGAGGATGGAGCCAGGCTCTTTTCAGTGGTGTTCAGTGACAGGACAAAAGGCAATGGGCACACAGGAGGTTCCCTCTGAATGTCAGGAAACACCTTTTCACTGTGACGGGTGGTCAAACACTGGAACAGATTGCCCGAGGAGGTTTTCAATTGTCTCTTCTTGGAGATATTCAAAAGCCATCCAGACCGAGCCCTGGGCAACCACCTCAAAGTGGCAAAGCTTGAGCAAGGAGGTTGGACCATAATGACCTCCGCAGGTCCTTTCCAACCTCAATCATTCTGTGATTGTGTAAAAAGCAAATGTGAAGCCTTGCACCTGTAATGGAATAACCTCACACACCAGTACAGGATGAGGGCTGACAATCTGCAAAGCAGCTTTGCAGAAAATCACCTGAGGCCCTGTTAAGACAACAAGGTGAACCTCAGGCAGCAATACGCCTGTGCAGCAAAGGCGGCCAACAGTGTATGTTAAGGGAGGTGATCCTTCGTTTCTGTTTGGCACCTGTGAGAGCATATTTGGACTGCCATGTCCATTTTTGGGCTCATTTCAAGGAAGACATTAACATACCACAGTGAGACGCATGGAGGACAACTAAACTGGTCATGGCTGGAGCACATGTCTTATGAAGAGTAGCTGGGGGAATGGGGTTGTTCAGCCATAGAAGAAAGTTCAGGGGAGACCTTTTTTTTTTGGAAGATAGAAGATGGAGCCAGATTCTTCTTGAATTTACATGCTGATAGAACAAGAGCCAATGAACACGTTGGAACAAGATGAAATCTCCATCCTTGATGGTGTCCGAGATTCAGCTGAAAACAGCCCTGGGCAATGTAATCTAATTAGACCTCTTGTGAGCAGTGGGTTGGGACTAGATGACCTTCAGCAGTCCCTTTTAACTGGAGTTAGTCTATGAATCTCTGGTAATACTTTTCCATTATATCACAATATTTTTCTGAAGTGATTCTAGAGGAAAAACTGGAGAAGAATGGGAAAGGTAAGCAGGACACGAAATGTCACTCAAGTCCCCAAATTTGTTTCTCATTGCCAGTGTCAGGAGGGAAAGGATTTTTCTTATATTCTGAAAATGTTAAGTGAACAGGTTTACAAAGTCTGATATGGCTCATATGGAAAATGCTATGGAAATTATAAGGCAAGTGAAACAGAATATGTACAAAATCATGCTACAGACTGTAAAGTATAAAAATTTTCATTATGAATGAAAAACACTTATTTTAATATAATTTTAGGCTGTATAGTGTTAGATGTAAAAGTAAAAAGAAATATTTCTTTTGCTAAGGGAAATAAAGATGGTTCTGGGAAGTTCAAGTCTCTCTTACCTTGACCCTTTCACCTGAAATGTTATGAAAGGCTAGAAAACCCCTAATACTACCACTCATAGAACATTTAAGAAAAAAAAACATCATGAGAAATTAAAAGACAAAACAAGAACTCTTTTTGGTTGTCCTTTTACATTCATATTGCACCAGTTTAACATTAATGCCTAGTAGTATTCCAGCTAAGACTGGAAGAAAAATCCTTATAAATATTTAACTATTGCATCTCCTTAAAGATCGAGAAGACTCCTGGATGGTTTTAGAATAGCCACCTCAAATACAGGAAAATCAAGACTTCAATAAGCATCTGAAGCATCTGAGATATTGGAAGAAATACTATTGCTACTCCCAGTGTATCTACATAGTTAAAGAGCTGCTTTAAGCCAGTGCAGTATCCACAAACCTGGCAGTTACATGAAGCTGAAGGAGAGCGTGTACAGTGGAGACATAATGGATGTCTTTGAATCTCTAGTGATGGTGGAGCTACCCCACTGGGAAAGCAAAATAACACTTTGTTAGTGATAGTTAAAAAACCTTTACACTTAGGTCAGAGAAAGTACCTACAGAAATAAGGATAGGTTTGTTTTTTTGACTGACAATTCACATCTCCAAGAATAGCTGGTAAAAAATTCTACATTATAGTAATTCAATATCCATTTTAAAAAGTATTGCAAGGTAGTTTATATGACAGAAATTGTTTAGCTGCAGAATATTATTGGCAGTTAATAATAAACAGGGAAAAAGGTAGTAAGTGTAAAGGTGTTTTCAATATGCATCAAATGTGCAGTGAATGGATTATAATCAAATATCCTTTGTTAGGCTGAGGGTCAGACACACAATGGAGACTACATATGATGAACAGAAGTCTGATGTATGCATGACCAATATTTGATTGAAAGATCGCATTATATGCTTTAAACATTATGTATAAGGAAATAGAAAACAAAACAAGGACAGTTCCTAGGTCCACCATTATTAACCAAATAGAATAGCTATGCTTGAAATAGTATTAACATAAAGTTAACAATGTGAAAACAATACCAATTACCTCAGAACGTACTCCCCATGTGAACCTCTAACTGATGAATCACAAAACTCCTGCTACCTTCCAGGAAGCTGAGATTTCATTTACATTTCTTTAGACTCCTATCTTCCTGGCAGTTGTCAAAATACACCCGTATGGTAAAGTTCCTGTTCCCGTTCCAGGCAGCATAGGCCATGGTGAAAGACGCTTGTGTGGTTGCAGGCTGACACTGACCAATGGCAGATTGGAAAAAATATTAATTTCTACGTGATCTTAATAGATCTGATGTAGTAATCACTAAGGAACAATGTGCACTGAGCACTAAAGAAGTATAGGTAAGCAATGCTGTACTGGGTACAGTCCATACCAAACCCTGTCACAGAAGAAACAATTTTGAAGGTAATAATTCTACTGAAGAAGTTGAAACAAAACTGTGAACAGCCCTGAGTATATTCTCACTAACACACCCATATTAAATATTTACAACTGTTATAAATTGTTTAGACAATGACCTTGAGAGTGTAAACACTTCCCCTGCAGTTTGCTAACAGAGCTGCATTTTAGTAATAATGTTTATAGAACATTTTATTAAAGATATTAAAAATTCTAACAGCCAAGTGTGGAGAATGCATCTGCAAAAATAATATAATGCTGAGCACAGCATTACAAATATATACTGGAAATCCATTCAAAAAGGGAATTGGTTATCTATTTAAATTAAACATTTATCTTTCACTGCTGGTGGCAAAGGTTTATATCCAACACTAATAAGAAGAGCTCAACTATTGGCCTCATCAGTTGCTTGAGTAAACTGTCGTAAAATGAATTTCATGACCTCACTGGCTAGATGTTTGCAAAACAGGTTTTTACAGCAACATAATCCATAGTCCTCATGCTGTTGATGAAATTATTGATGCTAATGGAAACTTCAGTATAAGCAATGCAGGACTCGGTGGTAACAGCCTGTGAGAATTAACACATAAACCCACGGAGACAGTTGTAGCATCACTCCTGCAAAACCAACTTCTTAGTAGAAACTGAAAAAAGGTGATGTGCAACTGGAATTTAAACACGAAACTTTGATCTTGCAAGATGATGGGGAGTACAAAATCTTACACTACTTTAAAGCTTCTCTGCAGGATTGGGATTGTACAACAGAAAGATACCATTTTAACGTATATATTCTGAGATACACTAAACAAGCTGGATTTCCCAACACATTAGAAAATACCTAGAAATAAGGCATTGCCACATGACGTATTACAACACCTAAAGCTTTTTGCCTCTCTAGTTCATAACTGTAAAAGTTTACAAGAAGTACTGGCTGGTTATTGATCTGTGACTATTTCCTTGATGCTAGGATAACTTCTTGCATCACTCTGTAAGGAACCTTCTGCTCTTGAACACTTTTCGTGTTTCCCAAGTGTCTCAGTCATGCCTTTCTGTCACAGTTTCCAAGAAATAAAACACCAAGTGCCTGAATTTCTGAAATACTAACCATATACCTATGTAACTGCATTCCAAGGCAGCTGCAGATGCCTAACAGGTTTGAAAAATAAGACTCTACTTAATTTCAGCCATCTTAGCTAAAAAGAAAGTACTGCTTAGCTGTTATTTTCACTCAGTGAATCAACATTAACCCAAAGGTTATTCATTATTATTGTTTTTTTGACTATCATTAATATTTAGTCATCTCTGTTATAGTATCTTGGTTATCAGCTCATACAGCTTCTCCACTCTAACATACAGACATTATTTTCCCGCTTGTCCCACTCAATAAATCTGTCCAGTCCCCAGCAAATATGTCTTGGCAGCAGTCCAGTCATGGGAGTCACTAACAAGATGGTACACCTGAGGTCAACAAAATCATTCTTTAATACAATAATCACATCTCCGCTTGGCAGTCAATCACCTACCTTTCTCCTCAAATGAACAATCAAAACTGCAGGAGAAAATACTCCTGGGCACCAGCTTGCACTGAAATGGTGGCAACAGCTGGTCCAGCAGATGCTTCTCATGTGATTCAACACCTGTGCTTTTGCATTTCTGCAGTAGACCATGCTAACAGATATCTCTTTCCTTTTTTCAAAATCCTGAAATACTCATATCTTAAAAAAAATTGCTCTTAGGATTTAGCAGAACACTATTTCTGTTGCTGGAAGGAAATCATCCAATTGTAGAAAAAACCCTAAAAGAACCTTAAAAGTCTCTATTAGTACAATCTCTGTACTTCATAATTTATGTGTGATCTAGGTTTGAGACACCTCAGTCCCCCTGGTATCCTGTAAGACTGAAACACATATAGCAAAAAAATGCAATTTACCAGACAGAGTGTTAGGTTGAGCTAAGGTAGAGTAGATAGGTACCTACATGTAATTTTTAAATTCTTAGGAGTTTTTAACTTGGGAAGACTTTATTGTTAGTATAAATAATTTCTTACTTCCTGAATAGAACAGTGGGGTTTTTGTTATCTCACATACGTGTGAATAATGTAGGAGAGTGACCCAGTTTTCTATTAGAGGATTATTAGACCTGTCTATCTAGATATGATAAAAAAGTATGTGCATATAAAAATCCTTTGCCCTTAAATAGTCTTGTAAATCTTAGTACCGAATGGAAACATTTAGTCATGACAACCATATGGAAATCTAGTGATTACAATCTATACATTTCAGGAGTTGGACTCAATGCTCATGGGTCCCTTCAAACTCAGGATATTCTGTGATTCTATGACTCCACATTCTGTGTACTCAGATCTGTCAGAAAAAAAAGGAAATACAGATAAATTATGCTCTTCCATTCATCAGAACTGCCTTCCACAAGGGTATGCCAGGAAACAAGAATGTTGTATAACCTTGTTTGCCCATATTGGAACTGCCTCTCTGCCTACTAACATCTCCTTTTCAGATTATTCTTGTTCATATCTCTAACGGACCCTGGAAAGCTTTTATGTTTCATCGTTATGGAAGGCACTTGACAGGGAATTTCTTAAGATGGAGACCAGAGTGGGCAAAGTGAAGATCACGGAGGTGATTTCTGGAATTCTTAACTCCCTCTAACTGAGCTTCTGCTCTTTCCTTTGCTCCCCATGTTTTTTCTTTCTTTAAAATTCTCTTGTCATGAAAATACCAGCAGCACAGATCTTAGTAGGGCATTTATAACTTAACCTGTGTGTTAGTAAAGCATGGAGGCTTTTTCTATGCATATAAATAATGTCTGAACTCTGCTGCACCCTAAAGTGATAAATCGGCATCACAGTGAGCAGTGACCTGGTAGCCAAAAGGATTTAGGGCTCATTTGGCATTTTCAGTGTTCATAGCAAAATAGGAGTTTTACTGACTGAAAACAGAAATTTGAAACTCTGGTTTGAAATGTAATTTTCTATTGCTTTCAATCTAATTCCTGGAATAAAAATCATAAAGTTTAAATTAATTAATAGAACTCAAGGAACTGTATCAAATAAGACTTTTTTAATAGGTCTTGTTTTGTTGTTTGTTGGTTTGGTTTGGGTTTTTTAACAATATTAAAAGTTATTGTTAACAGCAACATTACTTACTTTTCAGACATAGTATAATTTGTAATGAACCTATTTTGGAGGTAGAAGACTCTTAACTATTTCCAATACTACTCAGGTAATACTCTTTATAAAAAAACTGTCTCAGAATGGTGATATGTTTGAGAAAGAGTAAAATGTATATTGAAAATGAAAAGGAAACAAAATGGAATCTTTCACGACAGAAATACCTTGACACAGAGTGAAATTAAATGTATTTCTGAAATTCTTAACATTAACTTCCACCTTACTGTGAGAATATAGTACATCAAAGATGAAAAATGTAACTAAGGTGTCTGGAAGACTGCGGAGCACTTTTAAAAATGATGAGGCCCTAAAATCCATTAAGATTGTCCATTATTCATTTAAAGACTTCTGCTTTGAACATACATGAACTCAACCCGTGACAGAAGTTCTGCCTCAAACATCTCCTTCCCATCAGTTCAGAGACAAAGACACAGTGATTGTTAGCCACTATCTAGACATTTGATGACCTCTCTGTTCTAGACAGAAGTGACTTGTCAAGTCGCACATTTCTTGCTGATATTGTTAAAAAAGGTAACAAAACAATTGAAATGGCCATGAAAAGATGTGTGTCAAAGGAGACATGGGCAGCTCAGTGATTTGACTAAAGCATATTCTAGCATTTAGAAAGAACAAGAATAGCAGAGTTAAGGAATGAATAAAATTACAAAGCACTTAGTGTCATAAAGGGCTTCTCGAACATTTATACAGACCATTATAATTTCAAAATTCAGCTTTTACCAATGTTTTTCACATTCAGTTGTAAAATGTATTTTGTAATATATAGAAACAGCAGTGCCCAGTAAGGTCCACTTTGAACAGAAACATTACATGTTGGTTCACATCAACTAAATCAGCTACATCATTAATTAACTAAAGAAGTTGCATTATCACTAATATCCAGTGTGATACTTATTAGAAAACCTAAACCAAAGTGTTCTATCTTTTCATATTTAGCCATCAGATAGACCTAAAATTTACAGTTTATGAAAGAAATCTCGCTTCCTATGTATTCTTTCCTTATTAAAGCATAAGGTTTATAGTAAAAACCTGAACAACATCAAAAAAAATCAGTTCCTAAACCCACAAAAAAACCAGTTACAACACTATTCAACCATCAAAAAATGCATTAGCTACTAGAATTTTCAAAAGTGCTTGGGATGCCAGGTGCTGACTATATTTTATTTGTAATGTCACTAAGCACCTATCTGAATCTTTAAACAAATACTTCTGTGAAGCTTACTAAGAATCAGATCATCAAGGGACTTCAATATCTAGATCAATGGAATTATTAATTTACTTCAATACTTTGTTTTCCCTAAACTCTCATTAAATGTTAGTGATACTGTAAGACCAATTTGGATAATGTTAAAAAAGACTAAAATTGAAGGTTTACCAAAAAAAAAAGTTGTACAATTGTTGCCAAGGTGGACAGGCAGAATTGCTAGGGTCTCCTAGAAAAGTGGGCCTTCTTTTCTTTCAAGAATTGAATCTTTACTATTAAAAGCAGGTTATCAGAGTAAATACTAAAGCCAAACTCCTCTGGCTTCATGTCCTGAACACTAAATGAAAATGTGAATCAGGGACAATTTATTAAATTCTTTACTTCACTTTGCCTACTTATAAGATACAGTCAAACAACTTATTTTAAATTACCTATTATGGCTATAATAGTTATACTTAATTTTCACTCACCAAGGAGCAAATTATCTCCTTCACATTAATATGATAAAGAAAATAAAAGGACTCTGAATGGTTCCTCAGAATGGTGTGAAACTCATAAAGCCAGAAAAATCCCTACGAATTTTTTAAGATTTCAAATGAGATTGCAGCTGCGGTAAGAGACGCTTTGTGAAGAACAACTGCAGCAGCAAAAAATAGCCAACAGAGTTGTTGATGGAGGAGAGGGAGCTCAACAGTTAGCTGTTACCACTTTGGGTATACAGCATACCCCCGGCTATCTTCTGTCAGGACTATTGTGAAAGCTTTTACTGACACAACTATACTGGTCACAGATGGATCATTCAATGATCTCTGTACAGCACAGCTTGTGTTGGGGGAAGTCACTGGCATATATTAAGACACATGGTCAGACAGATGTCTTTCATTTTGTGTGTGTTTCACTGCTACCACTTTGGGTATACAGCATACCCCCGGCTATCTTCTGTCAGGACTATTGTGAAAGCTTTTACTGACACAACTATACTGGTCACAGATGGATCATTCAATGATCTCTGTACAGCACAGCTTGTGTTGGGGGAAGTCACTGGCATATATTAAGACACATGGTCAGACAGATGTCTTTCATTTTGTGTGTGTTTCACTGCATTGATTTTTTTCTAATTGTATCATACCATGAGCTCTGAGAATTTCTTTAAGAAAAGTGATGTCATATGAATATAACTTCTTTTTTTCCTACTAATTCCTGTAATGGTTAAATTAGAAATTCTTGAGAGTAAAATATTGAGAAGGAAAATTACTGATCCATTTCCTCTATTTAACATTATCAATTTGTAAAAATGGAAATAAAAATGTCATATGGAAAAATAGAAAGCATATGGAAAAATAGAATTGCTGATTGCAGCATAGGTTGACGTTAGTTGGAGATGACAGTTTGGGATTCACTGGTTCAATCATAAGAAAAGAAAGCAGCAGAGATTTTAGACCAAAAAAATCATATTCTCTTTATCTGAATATGAGCCATGGAACTCGTGCCTAAGGAGTTGCATCACAATCACATCTATCCACCATCAGACTGAGCTGGCACAGGATCTCACTGTTCTCGTGTATGTTTTTAGTGTAGTTTTCCACCTTTTAAATAAAAGTAGTAGGGTGTATCTATACAAAAAGCCCAATTTGAAACAGTAACATGGTGTAGGATTTCTGTCTCTCACTAAATATGACCAATTAGCCCTCTAAAAATCTCTGCATTATTCCTTTCCTGAATGCAGCTATCAAGTGTCATAATTGGATCTATAAAGTTTAATAAAGCAAAAATAATTCTCCAACAGGAAAATTACCAAATAACATCCACCATTTGGAAAGAAGTTAGGAAGGAGAAATGACAATGATTAGAGGTTTAGATAACATGGTCTTTGAGAACCAGATTTTTAAAAAATCTTAGAAAAATAGAAAGGGTAGAAGTGGAAGTGAAAGATGAAAATTATTGCAGTCTACAATACATCACAAATTATAAGAGTTTATTGTCTTTGTTTTCCATGTCCATGTTAGATAGAATAAGAAGTAATGGCCACAGGTTGCAATAACACAGAATCAGGCCTGAAATTCAGATTATGGAATAAAAATTCCAAATGATGAAAATAAATTACACTGAATGGATTTCCCATGTGTCTCCATCATATACATCTTTAAAAATTTGAACTACCCAAAAAAGACTTCATACTGTACTTCTAAGAAATTGACTTTTTAAATTCTTAAATGCCAACTTATATTAACTTTTTGAAAACAGACCAAGTGAAAGGATAGGATGATGCATCCTCCACAGTCTGGTGAAAGCTACTATTGGCTTTCACATGCAGAGATCAACATGTGCTCAGGTGCATGTTTCTACTGTTTGTTCAGTTAGATTCAGAGAAGCTGCATCCACCAAAATTTGGGTGTATTTAAGTGACCTAGCTCATATAAGAATTTCCTTTAACAAGCTTGTCAGTTCAGCTTCTGTGGATTTTCATTACAGGTACCATGTTTCCATTAACCATTTCTATTCGCAATGCTAAATACTTTGTTCCACTGTTCTAGCTATTCTACCGTTGGGATCTGGCATATTCAAACCTGAAGCCAGAATAGTGAGTATCTGCTTCCTGAAGAAGCTGCTAACTCTTAAACAGCTTCACAAGAAAACTCAGTAAGCAAATTTCACAAAGGTACTTAAAAAATCATAGAATCACAGAATGGTTAGGGTTGGAAGGGACCTTAAAGACCATCTAGTTCCAACACCCCTGTCATGGGCAGGGACACCGTCCACTAGACCAGGTTGTTCAAAGCCTCATCCAGCCTGGCCTTGAACACTTCCAGGGATGGGGCATCCACAGCTTCTCTGGACAACCTGTTCGAGTGCCTCACCACCCTCTCCATGAAGAACTTCTTCCTGAATATCTAATCTAAACCTGCACTCTTTCAATTTAAACTCA
>NW_010243157.1:0-23130 GCF_000690775.1 Eurypyga helias | reverse complement strand
CCCTGCCACTACAGGCCCTTGTAAAAAGTTGTCGTCCCCCCCCAGCGTCCTTGTAGCCCCCTTCAGGTACTGGAAGGCTGCAATAAGCTCTCCCCAGAGCCTCCTCTTCTGCAGCCTGAGAATGAAATGTTGAGTACCATAATACCTAAATCTTGGGAACCTGATTAATTCAGAGGCCTATGCTAAGCTTCTAAATTCTTTCTAGACGGGTGCATGAGGCTAAGAAGCCTCAGAATGGTATCCACAATTAGAAGCTGGCTGAACAGAGGATACCTGTTAATTAACTGGACATACTGTTCTGCCTATCAGCTCATTCACAAAAAACTCAAGATATTTTCAATATAAAACTGCCCTAATTTTACAAAAGAGCCACACTCCAGATTGGTTTTCTTTAGGCTGAAGAAAACCTCATACAGCTGTCCTGTCTGACCCATTTGTAGGCTTTTATAATTTCTATTAGCTGTTTGGAACATAGGTAAACATCAGTTTAGTGAAAAGATTATTGCACTTGATATTCATTATATTAGGGGTGGACAGTGATTTAATTTCTATTGCAGTTGCAGGGAAAGAAAAAGAAGAAAAAGGGAAGAAGAGCTTTTATTCGTTTCCTGCTCACTGCTCCGTGTCATTAATCTTTCTCTGAGTCACAGACATAGTCTGCCCTACATTTTGCGTAGGCAGAGTGTGTTCTATCAAGAAAGTGTTGTGTGTTCAAAAAGGGTGGCATTCAGGGTATGGATCTGAACCAGGAGACTAACACCAGAACACCTCCCAGACATGACCTCTCCAGTGTCAGTCTGCTAGGACTCTGAAAATCTACTTCAGCCTGTGAACTTCCAGAGTAATGTCCCAGTTCTCTGGTACCGAGAAAGGAAGACGTGTTTGTCCATTACCTTCTGTTGCTCATGAAGCTACTCACTTCCCTAACATGAATCTTTTGGCATAACTTTCACTGAATGATTTTAAAGCAAAGGGATCTTTTTTTTTTCTTTTTATTAAATGAAACAATACTTTCTTAAGACCTGTAAGTTCCAGAAACTTAAGATCCTGTAAATAAATGCAGCAGTTTAAAACATGGCAGTTTTTGCTCAGGAGAAATCTGAACAACTGTGGCCTCTGTGTTTCCAAATATGCTGAGGTATTTTCAGTTCAGTTTCACAGCTGAACAATTTTTCTCTTCAATAGCTGCTCCAAGCTACTGTGCCATTAGAAAGTGAAACAGCAACCTGTCGCATGTAGCTATATTCACAGTGTTTCTACTAAAATACAGCAAAGAAGAAAAGTGTATGTGCTTGGAAAACAATAAGGAACAAAGATCAGGAGATAGAAGACAAAGCATAGCAAAAAATAAAATATTTTGAAATAAATCTGAAATAAAGATTGTAAGAAATGATAAGAAGATAGTAAAATTATGGAAAGTGGGTTTGAAGAGAAAGAAAGGGAAAACTATGAGTTAAAAGTCAGTGAATACTACAACTGACTCCTGGATTTTACAAAGAAAGAATGAAATTAGATGCTGGTGTGAGTGTGAGGTTTGTCTAAACAAGGACATAAAATTAAAATGGACAATTCTAGTACATATGTAATTAGTCACTAATATGTACAGATATACAGGAGGACCAGTGGAATGTGTATTGGATTTATAGTTGAAAACAAGATCAAAGCTTTTAGGTCATGACAGAAGAATCACTTAATGACATTTTATGACCTATATTATTCAAGAAGTCACACTGAGTTATTATTGCAGTCTTCTCTTGTCCAAAGACTTGACATTAATATAATATTTAGAAATATCTTCTAGTAGAAACCAGGTAGTAAATCACTTCTTTCTTTCTGGGACATAAGGCTGCTGGTATGTGCATGTTACACCTCTGATTCTGGAAGCTGGGAGAGGACATGAGATGATGTTGATTTTTCTGTATTTTGCCCAAAGATCTTTCCTTACTCATCTTCACCAGTGGCACTGTTGGAATACTAATCTACATTGACATTCTGCTAGACCTGGTTTTAATTTTTTTTATGTTATTCTGTACCCTTTTTCATTTGTCTTGAGGTCAGCTTACAAAATCTGAACAAACAAGTTGGAGAGCACAGGTCATCTACTAATTCCAGTGTCTACCATTGCTATGCTCATTTGCCTTCCATTTTCTAATTGCCCAGGAGTAGTACAGGACAAGATTTGACCTTGATGTCAATACCAACTTTATGGGCATAATGATTTACTTACAAAAAAAAAAAAAAAAAAAAAAGAACAGTTGAATAAGAAAGCTGGAAAGATACAACCAAGTAAGATTTCTATGTTGGCCACACTATTGAGAGAGCCACAACAGAATTTTAACAGCTCTGATCATGCAGTATGTTGGCTTTCATCTTGAATTTTAGCATAAGATGGTAGCGGTCACCTTATGCCAGGTAAGCAGGAATAGGTTGTGTCATGCTGGCCATGAAAAACACATAAGCAATGTTATAAAAAACTGAATGCAACAAAATTCTAAATGAGATTCAGTTGCTTTGGAAAACATAGGAAAAATTGTCTCTAAAGTCTGCAGAGGACATTGAAGAATAGAAGGGCCATTGGTAATACATTAGATATCAAGAGAAAATGAGGCTTATTTTTCTTACAAAATTAATCTCATTGCGATTAATTAATCTGTGATTTTTATACCCTTAAATGTCTTTTTCAGTCATCCAAGCCTTGCATACCTGAAAAGAACATTAGGAATAATAAGCCAAAGAAGACATGATTAAGGCCTTCCCAAATATTGCAAGGTTTTTCTTTGGCTCTGTGTAAAATTTACACCAAGAACAAGGGTTTCTTCTTCATAAAATGAAAAATAATAGGCGTTTGAGTTGCTAAGACAGATGAAGAAGTCTCTAAACAGAATATCCATGCAAGATACATGTACAATACATTACAGTACAAGATACGTTGCCCAGAGATGTTGTGGATGTCCCATCCCTGGATGTCTTCAAGGCCAGGCTGGATGAGGCTTTGAGCAACCTGGTCTAGTGGAAGGTGTCCCTGCCCATGGCAGGGGGGGTGGGACTAGATGGTCTTTAAGGTCCCTTCCAACCCAAACCGTTCTATGATTCTATGATTCTACATTGTGTCCGGAAAGAACTTAAATTTCTGTGTATTAGATTCCTGTGTTCTAGGATCCTAATCTCTGGAGGTGAATCTATCTTCCATCCCTATCAGGTGCTCTCCTGAAATGCAAAAGTCATAAGTTTTAAGTTTTCTAACTTCCTGGACAACAAATTTCAGTAGTGAGGCTAATAGACAGCTTCTTTTTATACTCCAGGAGCAGCTTTTTGGAAGGAACCTAGGTCTGTCAGTGTGTGTTAGGTATATTGCTAATGTGCCACCTGAACCAGCAAAGAAAACGTCAAATCTGAGATAATTCTCACAGGTCCATGACCATGGCAGAGTACTGACAACTTTGAACTTACTGTGCTTCTGTGCCTTCTGATTCAGCCATACACCCCTCATATACTACCAGCTTCAGATAACCTTGGCTGCTCATTACTCTTGATGTAGTCATTGCTTTTATTTCCAGTACAAAGATAACAAATGCATATTTATTACAACAAAATGACAATGTCTTGCCTAAACAGCAGTGTAATTTATTTTTGTTGTTTATGACTTGAATTGCCAGACTGATACGTAATTAAAATGTGCAGCTTGCTATAAAGCAGAGTACTGTCACTCTAGATGAAAAACTACCAGTTGTTACCATTACCAGACAATGAAATTTGTATAAAAACCTTAGGTTAATGAATAATTAAAATAAAAAAACACTAAAGAAATAAACAGAAAAACTGTTCTAAAGGTAACTGCCTTTAGAATTATAAAATGGCATAGGGTGTTGGTTTGTTAATCTGAACCTACTGCTTGAACAACAACAACAAAAAATTAACAGAAATTAGCCAATCAGAATATAGGGAAAAGTACAAGTTGTCTAACTTCAGGTACACCAATAAAATTACATTAAAATATACACTGATGGCAAGCAAATCAACTTCCTGAACACCACTATACAGTAATGTTGCGATATTAAAGTGTAACTGTAAAGTTTAATGCTGACATACATATTTATGTTTACACACAAAATTATAATTTGATCGAGCCCTGTGCAAGTCTGCACTATTCATTTTGTGGAAATTTATCAGTATTCAACACTTATCAGACAGTTTGTATTTGTTGGGCAACCCACAGATTCTTTGTCCTAGAGTTTCCCTTTCTGTTTTAGAGCTTTTCTTCGTTACTCCTTCATTGCCTATGAAGTTATTTTTTCCTGAACCTGTTTAGAAAGCCAGTCATAGAATTGTAATCTACATGAATGTGTCTATCTAGTTAAATGGCACATAGGCAGTGTTCAGAGAATGTCAAGAAAAAGCCTCTGACTGAAGGCCTGAGCACCGAACAACTGAACACTACTTTATGCTGCTGCTTTTAAGTCTAGAGAACTGGAACTATGACGGAATGACACACTTCAGTTCCAGAACCAAATGCGAAAATGCGGAACCTTGGCATTCACCTAGCTAATCACAATTCATTTTCTCAAAGGGGGAAAAAAAAAAGGTAGATCTTTATGTAAAGGATTCTGAAGTAAAAGTCAATGACTCTAAAGCTGGAACCACTAGAGTATGATGAAAATGAAAGACTAAGATAAAAGGCAGAGAACCACAATACCAAAATGAATAGGTAACAAATATCAAGTGTTTTAAACATGGAACACTTTATGTAAATTAAAAGGCCAAACGAGACAAACATTTGAGAATGATACATGTGTCTGTGACCCAATTGGCAAGTAAGAATTCAATCTAGAGTTGGAAACTTCCAAAGTAAAGCAGGGACCTGCAGGGACATTGCGTCCCCAACCAATTTTATTGATAAGGATGTTTTAGCTAATCATGGAATCCATTATACTTACAGCCACGCTGTGCCTAATTTTTTATAAGTCTACAAAATCTAAAACCAGCATCAATGACATCTAAACAAATTGTTCTTTCTCACACTGGCTACTGCAACCTATAGCTTGTGATACAGGTCAGCAATTTTACTTAATAAGCTACATAACTCTTCAAGTAATTAACCTTTAAATGCCTGTGACTGGCATGAGTCTTTGTAGGCTTCATTTTCATTCAAGTAAATAGTTGTGGCTAAACTGTATGTTTGAAATGAGCCAGCACTGGGAAAACTGGTAGATTCTTAAATATGCCATTAAGCTTGGGTCCTGTGGAAATCTTCTCTGTTCATCATACTTCATTAGTTCTATTTCCCCAGGATTATTACAGAAACAGAAAGATGGCAGGTGAATTTAGAGATTAATGCATTAGACTGTACATGCTTTCATTTCAAAGTTTGTTAATTTTCTTTCTCCTTTGTCAGTTTTAATTTGTCACTAAAACCAAAATGAAATAATTGTGCCAGTGTCTAAGTTCTGTTGCATAGTCAAGGTTTTAGTGCAGGTATGAAATTGGCTTTTGGATTCAACTGACACTGGTTAAATGATTACACAGTAACATTTGTTGAGACAAGGCTCCCGACATGTCAAATTAAATCAAAATCAAAATTAGTTCAATCACACTTTAGCATTTATGCACACTGGTAACACATCTTGTAAAATATCTATAAAGCTATTGTTTCCAAAATATTACAATGAATTGTAATCATTGCCTTTGGAAACTAATGGTAAGGAATTATAAACTGAAATTATTTAAACTCATACTTTTAAATACTTTTTTTCTTCAAGTAAGTCACTACTTCTTTTAAAACAAGACTTTACAAAGCACCTGTCTGTCACATTAATATTCTGTGCAATGATTAGCCCCCGACACTATCAAAGTCAATCTAACCTTTCAGAACTCTCTTTGGCTAGTTTCCCACATTAGTCATAAAACCAGTACAAAGTCTACTTCCATTCAGCCTTTTAGGGCTATTAAAACAAATTAGAACATTTAATCCACATTCTGACATCCTTACACAGGAGAGTGCAGGCAGTGGAATTCTCAAGACTTCTGTAGAGGGCAATCAGATTGAATTCCAAGGCTAATCCATATGCATAATGAAAACAAAGTCTTCTTTTCTGAAAATAGCTATGAAAACAAAAGGATCACATATTCGTATGAGTATCTGAAAATAAATGACAGGACTGTGATACCAAATTGTACTGCTGTAAGCCTTAATGCTGCAGACAGGGACAGATTCTGAAATGCATTTCAACATGAAGACAAAAAGAGTAAGCCTAATAAAACCTTCTATTGAGATATCTAACCTTGAAAGACAACACTGGGAATTATTTTTTTATTTGTTTTTGACACTTTAATGATGTTATCCAGAGCTTTAATATCATGGAATGGAATGATATTGTGATGGAATTCCATTGTGATGAAATAATCACATTGGCATTAATATGTTTACCTTTATGAGCATGAGTTAAAATTGAGTTGTTGAATTGAGGCTTTGATTTCTAACATGTAAGTCATTTTAAGATTGATTAATTAAAAATCCATTAAGAGTGTGATAAACTTCCCAATGTCTTAAATGAGATCAAAGCTGAGTCTACAAATGAAAATGCAATGTTTGCTCTAAAAGAGGCAACAGAAACATTCATGATGAAAAATATTTGCTTTAATTATGAACTGTCCAAATTAACTTAAATATATTGCTCCTGCTAGCTCAGGCTCTCTGGGCCCCCTTCTATTCATGCATCTGTGTATGATGTGTGACAATACTGTTTAGTGAGAAAATTCTGCCACACAGCATCTCATTTCAGCATCTGATACACTGCATGGTGGCTGAACTGTTCTTTAGCTGTTTGCCAGTCGGTGCTTTACCACTGAGTTCACCAGGAGCTAACAGAAGTAAGGAAAAATACGTGTCTAACTTGATCCTCAGATTTTCTTACTGTTTGGGTGATAATGGACCATTTTGTTGTTGAATACAGCAAAAAGAATAATTCCTATCTAAGAGGTAGCACTTTATATAAAGTAGGTCAGCATCAAACCCATTCAAAAAAGTAGGGAGACCGAGGCACTAAGACTTGAAGTGACTGGTTCCAAATTATCCAGGAAGCTCATGGAAAAAATCAGGTGGGGGAACAAATACTATTGTAAAGTGTTAGGTCAGAAGATTCAAAAGCCAAGCCTTTGCCATTCTGAAGGAAAAAAACGCCCTGTTGCCAGTTGTTTGAGAAGTTAAAAATATGTGGTGGTTACAGCATTTTGATAGAGAGATTAAGAGATGCTCTTTTCAAGTCATCTGTACTCTGGTCCCTTCCCAACACACACACAACTAAGGCCTCTAGATGTATCCAAGGTACATGAAAAATTAAGCTCAGGATCAGATGAAATTCACGATTTGGTATTAGTCAATCATTTGTGCCATCAGAAACTCCAGATACAACAGAAGTAAAACTTTCAAGGGTGAATCTATTTTTAAGATAAAAATAATCTCCCTGAGTTTTCTTTCAGGAAAATTTCCACATGCACATAGTAAGTACTATAATGACATTCCTTAATGATAATGGTTTGGTCTGAGTATTTTTTCATCTGTAGTGTGTGTTTTCTGGCAGTTTCTGATAGGAGTGGGGTTTTTTTCACCTGCTTTACTACATATTTGTAGCTGAATCAGTATGTTACATTTCCTTGCTATGGGAAGTAATAATACATAGGCTTGTTGTGATTTAACCCCAGAAAGCAGCTAAGCACCACACAGCCACTCGCTCACTCCCCCTCCAATGGGATGGGGGAGAGAATCAGATGAGTAAAAGTGAGAAAACTCATGGGTTAAGATAAAGACAGTTTAATAGGCAAAGTAAAAGATGAGTGCACAACCAAAACACAACAAAGAATTAATTCACTACTTCTACTGGCAGGCAGGTGTTCAGCCACCCCCAGGAAAGCAGGACTCTATCACATGCAATGGTTACTTGGGAAGACAAAAGAAATATTCCACAATTCCTTCTTCACCCAACTTTATAGGCTGAACATGACATCATACAGTATGGAATATCCCTTTGGTCAGCTGGGGTCAGCTGCCCTGACTGTGTCCCCTCCCAACCTTTGGTGCACCCCCAGCCTACTCACTGGTGGGGTGGTGTGAGAAGCAGAAAAGGCCTTGGCTCTGTGTAAGCACTGCTCAGCAGTAACTAACACAACCCTGTGTTATCAACATTATTGTCAGCACAAATCCAAAACATAGCCCCATACCAGCTGCTATGAAGAAAATTAACCCTATCCCAGTCAAAACCAGTACAAGGTTAAATTACTACAACCAACTATAACAAAGATCAAAACGACAAAGACCATTTAACAAATCCACAATGGTAACCATAGGTTCCTAGTCGTGTATTTTATTGCTAAGACCCATCACATGATTTTTTGTAATCAACATGATTATATCGTATGGTTTTGTGGTTTGACAGTTTTCTCTATCTCCTTCAAGTATATACTCTCTCTCCTCTTCTCTTCTACAGTGTCTTGAACTCAGCTAACTACACCTTTGAGTCACAAGGGAAAATGAGATATTTAGGTACACAGCAAATAAAGGTGATTAAATTATGCTTTTTCCCATTCTAGCAGCTCAGGAAGGCCTTAAAAGGATCTTTTGAGAGGAAATTAAGTTTTGATCATTCTGATGATGAGCTCAATGCATTCATATAGGACTTACTGGCATTCTTTGCATTATAGAGCTTTACAAAAGTCATACTGCTTCTTTGTAGTTTGCAAATTGTAATTTAAATACTGTAAAGCAATCCAGTTTATTTCTAGTATAAGAGAACTTGCCAAATTCAGTAGTGGTAAGAAAGAAAATAGTTAAATCCACATGTATACATCCAGGGATGAAAAATTTAATTTGACATTCCCTCAACTGAAATTTATATTCCTACTTGTATTTATAATGAATGGCTTAACTTACTTCCTCTATGCTTTTTAAAGAGGTTCTGTGGGTCCTTCTTGTGTGGACAGAAGTCTAGTTTTTCTGAGACTGGTAAGTGAGAGACAAGTGATGATGTAGCCTTATACTATGTGGTTCACATCGCTTCCTCTTTCTCTGCCTCCTAGAAGGTCTACTTTCTTTCATGACTACTGAAGTTCAGGATGGAGTTCAATGCAGTTTATGAAATAACTTAATTTTTATTTACAGCAGTAGTAGATTCCTTCTTATGTCTGAGAATAACACCAGAAAAAAAGGTCAGCAGTAACAAACAAAAACTGCTGTATTCTAACTAAGCATGAAGAATCCTTCCTAACAGTATGAATCTAAATTCAATTATACTGCACAATTGCATAGTAACACTGGAGATCTCCGACGAGGTGCTTGTTAAGAAGGAATACAACCTTATGAGGCTGCAAAGTCAGCACCCTGCTCCAAGGCAGCCCACTGAGTGACTAACATGGGTGTAGGGTCAGGGCAGAGATGTCAGTCCTCTCCCTCTTTGTAGAACCTTCATTTATATTCTCTAGGAGGCACTGGGTTCACATATGAGAGCCCATCATTAGTATGAGAGACATTATGACATTCTTCTAATTCAACATCCTTCCACATCATCTACAACATTTTAATTAAGTTCCTGATCCACACATTTTATCCCAACTTGCTTTTATTGTATATTTGGCATTTTAAAGGTCATTATTCATTAAGAAATTTTCTTTTCATCTTCTGTGGGAAGTTGGTGTATATTCAATCAAACTAATTAATTCTATGCTGATCACACTTAAAATTTCTTCCATTACCAGTCCTTGTAGCAATCTTCCTTTAATTATAGATATAACATGTGTATATATAATAGAAAAAGAAATATTTATATGCATGTATAATTATACACAACAGGCTATTATAGATGTAACTCAGACATATAGAACTCAATTTGGAAAAAAACACCAAACAAATTCAAGAGTATCTTATTGCTACAGGTCTCTAACTTCTGATTTTCTGGACAAATAGACTCTCTCTAGAAGGGTATTCTAAAATGTCTGCAAAAATGGTGAGGAATAGAACAGGTTAAGGAGAGGTGCTTCATTTTTATTTTATTTTGGTTTGGTTTTTATCTAAAGAAATGGTTTTGGAGATCAGCCGAGTTTAGGCTCTGCAGCAGGGTTTATGAAACTCTGACAATGCTGGCTTCAGCCAGAGTTTCTGTCTCTCTGTTCTTTCTTGCAGAGATGAGTAGTGGATCTTCAGCTCCTGGGACCTCCAGCTCTTGGTTCAGCACCTCAGGGTGTCAGGGGCTGGTGTGTTCAGCTGAGCCTCCTGTCAGAGCCTGAGTGGTTCCAAACGAAGTATTTTGCACTCAGTGCACTGTAATTTTCTTACAAATTGCTGTTTCATCCTAAATATATCCTATTTCTTCTAGTGAGAAGAGATATAACAAAATTAAAACATACTAAAACATTCTGTGACTTCATTCAGAAGTGACCTTTCTTCACCAGCTCAAGGAGGATTAAGATAAAGTGACCCAAGACCACTCTAAGTCTGAATTAAAGCATCCATACAAAGCCTTAATGCTCTGCAGCAAGTATGCGATGTTAATTTCTTTTAAGTTTTCCTGAATGTCCTGTGCCTTTTTGATGTTAATGGGCTTGTTCCCCCATTACAAACCTCTTAATAAACTGTCATGATTTACCAAGGTACTTAAATATGTGCTTAATTTAAAGCACGTAATTGAGTCCATTCATTACAATGACACTTCCCTTGCCCTTTAAGTTAAACATATGCTTTCTAACTTGAAAAGCCTGAAAAGTGAGTCTTTTCACAAAGGATGTTTTTGGGGCATCATAGTTCCCAATCCTGCGAGGTGCTGATCACTCTGCATTCCTAACCACTACAAGAGAAACAGCAGAGTCCCAAAATTTCTTAAAAGTTCTCAGCACCTTGCAGGAACAAATCTACCCTCTATCAGTCAGCAAAATCAAGGCCTGATTTACATGTGTCTGCCTGCCTTCACCGTTTGAGGCAATTTTGTGCTCACAGATCACTGACCTGAATTCATGTGCCTAAAGTGAATGTGAGCACAAATATTAGCCGTTATCTAATCGCCCAAAGAATATTTGCACCTGCTATGAATTATGCATGCAGAAATTCAAGTGCAATTATTTGTATATGCAAAGTTGAATACACAAAAAGACCATTTCTTAAAATCTAGGACAAGATGTGTTAAACTCACTATATTTTAGGCAACAAATTCTGACTTATCATAATATTGAATATTTTATGTCTGGGCAAGAGGATCTGCTTAAAAGTGGTAAAATATAGATTAATACAAGACTCCGCACATAAGAATAGGATAATGTTTCTTGCCTGAACAAGGCATGTATTTGATAAACTTACTTCAAGAAGACAATAGACTGTCATTAGGATAAATTTTTGTATTTGCATATACAAATTACTGTGTCTAGCAATAAGATTTTTTAAATGTCAGTTCAATCAAGGCATAGGGAAAAGAGAAAAAAATTATTAAGAAAGTAAAATGGTGAAAAGAAACAGAAAAAGTGTCTGAACTAAGGTAACAAAAATTTCCAAAAAAATGAACATTTACTAAGATAAGCTGTGATGATCTGTCATGTTTCCCTTGGTCTAGTCACTACTGCAAATGGGCAATTGTAACAGTACGAAACTAGGAAACATTTTTCCCACCACTTCTTTGCTAAGGATGACTGCTAAGGAAGTAAGTCAGATTAATGCCTATCACTAGATAAGACAAAGGAAAGAATTAGGTAGGACCTCATGCTTTGACAGTTGACAAGGACAGAGATCAAGAGGGAGAAAGAACTGAGTAAGTAGGAGAGGTGGAAAGCCTTAAAAGAAATCCCACACAGCCTACCCCAAAAATAGTTATGCTACAGCCAAAAAAGAGTTTGCAAACAAGGATGCCACATTTCCTGGTCTGCGTAGTTGAATCTCTGATGTGCTACCTCTGCATTCGGTTCATCTCCCTGCTACAAGTTTACAGCAAGAACCTGCTAGTGTAAATGATGTGATGTAATTTTAGCAATGAAATGAATCTAGCTGTTCAGTTTCTGTTAATGACTAAGTGAAGAACAGTCTGAAGAAAACAACTCGCTTCTTTATATTCAGTTTTGACTTCAGACATGTGAGAGGCATAACTGAGCAAGCATGACCCAGATTCACACTTTTCTGTGCTATGAATTTTGTTTTTCTTGATGCACAGTGAGCTATTTTAGCTGTTCTAAAACAGCTACGTACAGTGACTCAAAAAGCACAGTTGAAAACATTCCAGGAATAATACTTTTCATCTTTGCAAACAAATGACCATCAGAAAAATGTAGTAATTATTTTACATTTTGAACCAGCCTTTAAAACTAAAATACGAAAAAGAATTTATTTTCTGCATATCCTCCCAAATTGTTGTCCATTTACTGTAAGGATATCTAAGTACTTCAAGTCCAAACAGGAGAGGAAGAATTTAGTCTGTGCTATTTTAAGTTCAGAGAAATTTTTAGGCAAAGCAAAACACCCTAGTAATCACCCCAGATGAAACAGAAGTGCTTCAAAGAAGTAAATTTGCAATTTTCAGTCTCTTTTTCATTTAAGAAAATGTCCTGAAAGTCCTTGAATTTTGACAGTCTTGCATCAGCCAGCTGCCTGCAGCATTCCCCTGGGCTTGCTTTTCAGATCTCAGGTTGGGATGTATAGTAACACTGCTTCATATCACAAGCACAAACAGCTTTTCTTGCATATTTATCTCATTGTTATCTTGGAAACTGTATGCACAGCACAACAGCTTTTCAAATATTGATGGAATATTCAGTTGTTATCTCCCTTGCAGCACTCCTTCCAAAAGCAGTACAAACATTTTCACCCTTCGCTTAATGTCATACATACCTGTTTCTTAGTTTCCATTGTACATATTCAAAGCTAAAATAACAGCTGAATTAAAAATAACTGACCAAGAAATAAATTCTTAAATCCTCTAACAGACATGAGCCAAATTTTCAACGGTGACTCCATATTACTTATTATTATGACCAGATGCAGATTTAGCGACATGGACTCGATGGGAAATTCACCTGACAAATCACATGGCTGGTACATCACGTGCTTTTCTACACAGTACAACATGACTGCAGGATTATACTGCCTTTTCCTACACATCCATTTGTTTTAGAGATATGTCCATTCTAGAAGGGTTATAGGGGATCCAGGATAGGCATAGGATCCAGGATGTGGTAAAGACACCATTGTTTGTTTCCATGCCAACCAAGAGTTCAATTAAGGTGCCCAAACACAGGTATCTACTGCCATTTGAGATAGCAGGATAGCCTGCTCTCCCTGCTAGTGTCTAGTCGCTGATCTTGAAGACCATAGGCATGGGTGTAAGTCCCAAAAATACTGTGTGTCTCACCTCTGTGGAGAAATGAACATCCCAGGATAGCTCAAATGGCATGTGCTGCCAATGTTTGGGCACCTGAATCAAGTTCTTGGTGCCTAATGTCTCCTTATAATCAATTCATATCTGGTTAAGACAGTAAAAGTAGTATGGAAAAATATTTACTTCGCCTTACAGTAGATACACATTTGTTGTTCGGTTGATTATCTCTAGAGAATCCATTGACCATATCAAATATGAGTTTAGACACATGGCTTACATGAATATACCTACAATAAGGCACAGAATTTAAGCATTTCATTTCACAAGATAACCCCCAGCTCCTCAATTTCCATAAGCAAGGACACTCATTCTTCCTGTGAGATAGAGTTCTCATATATAAAGTACGCAGGTATGTAAAATGGGATTCATGCCCATTGAAGAGGATAATCTACACATCCATGCATACTTTGGTGGCAAGATTTTCCCAATGCATTTAATTTTAGCACACATTTTTGGTCTGCTTTTCTGTTTATTCCAAACTGCCATAGTCTTGGACACATTCCAGGCTTAAGCTTGATTTATTAAATATTAGAATATACAAAGTTTTGAGAGACTAATCTCACTGCTATAAGAGGATAATTTTCAATATTGGAAATCAGATTATGAAACCTATGCTTTCACAAAATACACAGTATCAAGCCAGCTAAATCACTGTCCTGGAAAGGAAAGAGGTATAAATCAGAACCTTCTTAAAATGTTGAGGACCTTTCCCTGATCTTTCAGATGGACCTTCCCCATCTTAAATGGGGTGATCTCTCTCTGCAAGTAGCTATTCCTATGGAAGTAGTCGATGTGATGGGATAACTGAAGTTTTAGATATCTGAGGCTGAGTATGGTGGGTTGGCCCCAGCCAGCAGCCAAGCTCCTACAGAGCTGCTTGCTCACTCCCCCCCTAGCCTCACAAGCAGGACAGGGAAGAACAAGAGTAAGAAAACCTGTGGGTTGAAATAAAGACAAGGAAGTCATGCAGTAATTACTGTCACAAGCAAAGCAGACTCAACTCTGCTTGAGTCTAAGGAATTTAACTTCATTTAATGCATTTAATTTCTGATTTGGGTATTGGGAAACAAGAATACAAACATTTAAACACTTAAGGAAAACACCTTTCCTCCCCCGTTCCCCAGCTCACTTCACTGCAGGCCTCTCCTCCCACCATGTTACTGCCACATGTTCCACTCCATCCCTTCAGTGAGGTGACAAGTGGGGCAGAGGGATTGGGGTCAGGGCACAGCAGTGTCCCCTGCAGCTCCTCATTCCTTACTCTGCCACTGCTCCTTCCTTCATGCTGATTTTCCCCTCCCTGGTGTCTCTGGTGTGAGTCCTCCATGGTCTGCAGCCCCTCTGCAGTCCTTGCCAGCTCCACCACAGAGTATCTCACATGCTCTCACATCATTGATACTTTTTCTTTCACCATTTTACTGTGCTTTCTTAAATATGTTTTCCCAGAGGCACTTTCTGCTAGGCTGAGGGACTGTGTCCTGCAGTGGATCCATTGGTGCTGACTGGAACGGGCTGGAACCATCTGTGTCTGGCAAAGGGCAGCCCCAGCCTCCCCTCGCAGAGACTGCCCTGCAGCCCTCGGTGCCAGCACCCTGCCGTTTATATCCAACACAGCAACACACATACCCCCTAAAACAACTTACCCATTTGCAGAGAGGAATCTGCAGTAAGTCGCCCTTCGGAGGGTAAAAAGGCCAGTGGCACTTAGCTCCCTGGAGTCTGTGATCCTTTGAGGCAGAGTGTGGTGAAAGTGCACTGGTGGATGTGGTCTTCTTGGGGATCAGCTGGTCCAGACCGTGGACTTAAATGGTGGCAGCAAAAGGTGTCTGAGAAATCTCAGGAGAAAACAGAGTGTGAGCTACTAACACAGTATCCACAAATGTTTCTTGCATTTTTTCCTGGTGTTCAACTTCTCCACTGGCCTTGCTTATATGCCTGGCTTCAATTTTAAAATAAATACACTGTTTAACAAGACTCCCCTGAAGTGTCTGCAGATCTTTTACTAAGAAGCTGGGACTGAGAGTTCCCACTGTGTGACCTTGTCTACCTTGGTGGTAATCGTTTCAGAAGGTTTCAACAAACTATTCAGGCGTGGTCTTGATCCTTTCCTGAACCACACTTGACAACCCATAATCAGACTGTTTTTCTCATGCATCTCTTCTGCTTTGATCTCAAGGATTTAAAAACTCTCCAAGTTGATGTTAAACTACCTACTTCGTAATTTCTTTATGTCTGTTTCTGCATGACTGCTAGCCAGTTTAGCACCAGTAAAATATTAACCTGGAACTGTTGTGCCAAAACATATTACCTTCTAGGTATGGTCCACGATCAGATATTTCCCTTACAGTCGCTTTACCCCGAGTCCTATGACTTGGTATTCCTCTGCAGGTAGGTATATACTCAGGAGCTACAAAGCTGTATTGACCAGAAGCAGGTACTGGAAAATTGTAAGAAAGCCCAACAGATGTTAATAGATGATAATTTTAGGTAAATACAGAAGGGAAAATCACAGTATACAACCTTTCCCAATGCTTGCTGCACTCATTAGAGAGGTGACTAGCAACATCCTCACAGACTCCCACTACTGTCTCTCAGTTAATATAGCAGAACAGCACTGTGGATGCTTTCTTCTGTTTCTCTGACAGCTTGGCAAAAATACATGAGAGGCAATTGGCTGTCATCAGTCATCTATGAAATTTCTGCTGCTAGAAATTATGTAGAGTGGATAGATGGATCCATCTACCAACTTCCCCTGCAATTTGCCCTGACACCTACCTGATGAAGGAAAGAAATTTTGTCGACTAAATATATACAGGAATGGTTTAAATACCTTGATTAGGTTTAAAATTCATAAATATACCAACAACATTTTAAGTATTGTGAGGCAAAAAATTAAAGTGAACTTCAGCACAGGGAGGGATGGCAAACATAAGAGTATTATAAACGTGATTGCAAATAAAATGTCAAAAGTTTTAAGACAACATTTAAAATTAAAGGGTTTAAAAAATAAATTTAGAATAACACATCAGCAGTTATAAGCTGGAGTTTCTGGTTGGTTGGTTGGTTCGTTGTTTTGTAGGAATACACATGAGTTTAATTAAATGTATATGAAATTGAAGAAAAGAAATAATTTACTACTGGAGGAAAATATAGCATAATCTTTCAAGCTACTAAATTATGTAAGGGCAGAATTATCCAGCAGTAACTGTTTATTTGTTTGATTCTTTGCACTCTAAGTTTTATTAGATTGCTCATTTACTATGCACATGTAACTACAGTTTAAATTTATAAGGCTACTTTGCTTAACCATGCACATACTAAAAGGTATTGGTATATTCTATTCTCATGCACACACACAATTGTGATTACTCAGTTTACCGATCAAGAAGTGAATCAACAGTGTCAGTAGGTTTGGTTTAGGCTGTCACATTCCTCCATTGTTGCTTTCAGAGTCCAATGGTTTCTGAGCTAAGAGGGCAACGACTTAGACATTCTGAGCAGTGAAGCAAAAATTGCTTTTTGCCATTAAAACCAAACCATCCTGAAAAATAATGATTTGCTTTTAATGGATTTTTTTTTCTTTACACAGGTGTTCACATGCATCAAGCTACCTTTAATACCTATCAAGATTTTGCAGAAGCACAACAAATATATACATACAGCTGTTAACAAAGCGTAGAACATCGATGTGTTTACTGACTCTTCGCTAGAGCTTGTACAAAGGGAAGGAATTGTCAATTTCTCTTTGATAACTAAACTTGTTTCACTTTTCATTCCTCTGTAGTGGCATCCTAACTGCTCCATTTCTCTTGCAATCTCAAAGTTGTGACTTGCACTATCTAGTCTTCTATTTACCTTTATGATTTCAGTACAGCTGTAAATATTCTCTGAATTTGTGCAGTCATACCCTTTTCTATTCAAAAAGTGGTATTTGAGTTCTTCCTCAAAACTGTTAAAATATTAATAAAATGACAGAAAAGCATCAATTTAAAAAACTTGAATCTAGCTGCTCATTTGCTTTCACAATGTAAAGGTCAGTCATAACTACTGATATTTGTTGATCAAGAATCACAAGCCATAGCAAGATATAAAAAAACATGATATATTTTAGTCACAATATTTGCTACTTCTTTTCTGGAGCTGCAGACGTGGAATTTATGTGTGCAAATATGACAATAGTATAGAAATTATAGATGCCTAACAGCCCTGTCCCATTGCCTCTTCTGATCTTCATGGTATGTTTTGATGTTTAATCGCTTTATGTGTTGCCAGCACTTGGTGGGCGCAGCCTTGGCAAAGAGTTCAGAATAACAGCAGCTAGCAAGACAGGATGGTGCACGTGAGTGTGCATGAGCGGGTTGCCCAAATTGTCTGAGTGGGAATTTGCCCAGAAACTGGTCTTGGTAACGAGGAACACAACCATCAGTCCAATTAAACAGTAACTGCAGTCATCTAAACAGATATACAAATGAAACACAAGGATTTGTAGTGGACCACCCCCCAGTGGCCTTGAAGGAGTGCATGTGCATGTATCACTGTGTTGGGAATAAAAGGCGGAATTAAGATATGAAGATATTGAGAAAAAGCTTTGTTGTTAATTGACATTTGCAACAGTATTGTGGTTTATCTGTTGTATTGCTAATATTGATGCTGAATACATAGTTCACTGATTCTCAGTTAATTACACCTCATTAATAAATCAGTAAAACCACTTCAATCCTAATTTGGTTTAAACTACATGAACTGAGCCTGTTTTCCATGGGACAGGTGCTTGATTTATTAATGAACATCCTCGAAGCAGTGATTGAACAGTTTGGAAAAATGAATGCTTATCTACCTGCACCCACCATTTTGCTTGCCACTCCGGCAGCTAATAGCAGAGCAGTCTTCATTTGCACTGCATTTTACATGAAGTGCAAAGTATTTTCCTGGCAGTTCTGCTTCTCTCAGCTGAACAGTCTGGGACAGGACATAGGGCTGAAAAGATGACATTTTTGGTTTGGGTTTTTTTGGCTGGGTTTGGGGTTTTATTTATTTGTTTGTTTGCAATTCAGTGTACTATTTAACTTTGTAATGCTTTTGTATTTGTTTTGTTTGGGTTTTCTTTTGTTTGTTTGTTTGAATTTGGGTTTGTTTTACAGCCACAGTGACCCTTGGAAGAAATCCGCAGCTCATGCTCTCTTCCTTCCCTCTGCATTATATTCTTCTCTTTTTGATTTGCTGATTATGGAGGTGACAAATTATTTTTGGTACAGAGAAATGGTCTTCTAAAAGTTAAACATGCTTTGCCTTTCAGTCTGTGAGCTATAGCTGAATAAATATACCTCTGATTGGTTTTGACATTATTTCCAGCATATCTGATCACTTTCCCAGGCTTGAAAGTCCAAGCATGTTAATCACGCTTCGCTGTTTGCACTGAAGAGTCAGAAGTAACTGAAAGTAATAGCTAAATCACTCCACTGTATGTTGACGTCTATGAAAACTGGTGTATGCCTTGACATTTCCTTTTTAAGCCAGAGGCAGATCATGCTGGCTAATCATAATTTATGGTATAATTCTAAGCCAAAATCAACAGTTGTTGGTGAAGTCTGAAAGATATATAAGAGAAGATTTCTATTTCTAGCAAGCTTTAGATGTCTCTTGATAAATTCCTTTAAAAAAAAAAAAGTTTAGGTTTCTACTGACTGAAAAAGCATTTAATAGGCTGAATACCTTGGCAAATCTCCATAACATAATTGACCTAATTTACACTAAATGTGTAGCTGGAATATTTATTTTGCCCTCTACCTACCAAACTCATCTTTTATATCAGAAAATACCCTCTGGAAGGTCAGGCCTGAAATCTGGTATTAAAAATGATCTCATTCTTTCTACACAGTTTGCATCCCTATTATGTTTAGCTTTTGCAAATGTAGGCTTACTGCTATAATGACCTCTCAACATTTTCCTGTAATTATTATCTGTTCTCATGATTCTTCAGCTTCTACATCTGTCTTTCCTCCCTCTGTTATTTATGCTTTGAAAAATACTCAACCCTTTCATGTTAAAGAAACAAGTAGCATCAATTTTTATGCCTACTATTTAATATAATCTTAAATGTAATTCTTATCCCTGGCCGTCTTCAAGGCCAGGCTGGATGAGGCTTTGAGCAACCTGGTCTAGTGGAAGGTGTCCCTGCCCATGGCAGGGGGGGTGGAACTAGATGGTCTTTGAGGTCCCTTCCAACCTAAACCATTCTACAATTCTATGATTCTATGATTTTTATATATCACAAGTTCTGTCAATCTACTACATTCTATGAGGTAATTTTTCAGAATTCATTATTTTATAATTTTCAGTGCACTGACTATTTGGGATGAAAAATTGCCCTTGTTATAGTATTAAATTGAAGTTTCAGAAGAAGTTACTGCCTCAGAGACGGTTTGTATGACATCCTTATTTTGAATGGCAAACTGCCCAATAGTAGTGGATTGATAAATAATTTAACTATTATCCATATTAGAGTAACTTAAATCTATTAATTTTTCAGTGATAGGATTAAAATATGTGAGTCCCAAAACTATAGTCAGCTTTCCAGAGCAGGGGATCAGATTTTTAAGTCTTTGGTGTATGAATCCACATAACCATCCAAGGAAGACTGAGGTCATCTGATACAATTGCATAATGGAAATAACAGAGCTTCCTTCCTTCAGATAGGCTGTATCTGGAGTTTTTTTGTGCCTTGTGATTATTCTGACAAAAATCCATGACAAGTGACAGAAAGGTCAGTATCAGGTGCTTCAAAAACAGAAAAAAAATTGTATCACTACCTGACACTTTTGGCATAGTAACTGGAATGTATTTTACTGGAACCGGATTGATTTTCTTTCTTAATTTTAACTCAACACAAGGGACATTTATTACCATTATGCTTTATCCTGTCTACTCCAACTGTGCATATTCATGCTTTTCATTTTTATTAATCCTATTAATCTCAGGATTAGATAATATCTCATAGCAATTACCTACATATGCTAATTATGTATTCTGTAAATTAGCTCTCCAGGTTTAAAATTGCTTCATAATTAAATTGATTGGCCTTTTTTTTTTTATAAGAATAACCCTGTCTTTTAATTTACTTCCTGTAAAGTGTTCTTTATTTATAGATGTATATTTTTCCACTTGCTATTAATCTTATCTTTGAACGTTCCTAATCCTTTAAATACCTCCCTTCACTCAAGTTCTTCTGCATGGCTAATCATTCAGAACCTGATTCAGATCCCATAGAAGGAAGTAATACTCATGGAAACTTTTATATTGTACCATCTTTAAACAAAACAGTGACCATACTAAAGAACTTCCAGGTATACTTTCTAACCTGAGAATCAGAATACGTATTTTTAACATAACCTTATCAAGTTTTTTTTTCAACAGGTATTATAATACCGCATGTTCACCAAAGGGTGGAGTTGAGACCATCTAGTCCAGCCCACTGCTCAAATCTGTCTTAGCTACAATAGGATGCCTAAGGCCATGTCCAGCTGTGTTTCAAACAGCCCCATGAATGGAGACTGCTCTGAGCAACCTGTCCCAGTGTTGAACTACCCTTACAGGAAAAAAAAACTTTATATTTAAAGGGAATTTCCTGCATTTCAGTTTTTCCCATTGCCTTTTGCCATCACTGTGGATCACTGAAAAAATCCCGGCTCCAACCTTTTTGCACCCTTCCTTCAAGTATTTATATATGTTGATAAGGTCCCCCCGACCCTTCTCTTCTCCAGGAAGAACACTCCCAGATCCTGCAGCCTCTCCTCATAGGAGAGATGCTCCAAGCCATTAACCATTTTCATGGCACTTTGTTGGACACTCTCCACTATGTTACTGTCTTTTGTACTGGGGATTTCAGAACTGGGCACGTTGCTCCAGATGTTGTGCCTCACTAGGGCTGAGCAGAGGGGAAGGACCTGCTGGCAGTGTTCTGTTTAACGAAGCCTAGGATGTTGATGATTTTCTTTTCTCCAAGAGCACATTGCTGGCTCCTGTTCAACTTGGTGTCCTCCAAGACCTCATGGCCTTTTCTGCAAAGCTGTCTTCCAGCTAGGTAGCTCTCAGCATATATTGATGCATGGGGTTGCCCCTCGAGAGATGCAAAACTTTGCACTCCCCTTTATTGAACTGCACAAGGTTCCTGTCAGCCCATTTTCCCAGCCTGTTGAGGTCCTAAGCTGGTGACCCAATATGTAGGTCCTTCCAACACTTCCAGCTCTTCACCGAGTTTTCTTAACTTTCTCCAATATCCTTTTCAGTCCCCTGTTGGATTCTTTGTCTAACATTAAAAAAGCATTTCCATTAAGTTTTCTTTTCTCTATCCATCTGAATATTTGAGGTTATTTTATATTAAAAAATAATCATTGACATCGCTCTACTACCTGTGACAGTTTTTGGTATTATTTTTAGGTAACAACTCACTCGTAATAATAAATAAATAAATATATAAGATCAAAAGTATTCGTAGCTAAGAGAAGGAAAATGGAGAAAACCTTTTTTTATGTGCAACTTGTCTCTGGAGAACCAGAATAGAGATTTTTGGTGCTTCTCAGTATGGCCTACTACAAAGGCAAGCCTAAAACTGAATTCGTACAAGTGTGTTTCAAGGTAAAAGGAAGTCCTTGTCAAAACTTGGTAGCAGGTGAGGAAGATGGGAGATTGCATGGTTAATAGTCATGGGGAAAATTCAAATAGCCTTGGTACCAAATAAGGAAAGAATAATTTCTTTGAACCCTGCATTCATCAAATAAATGCATATAACAGTTTTGCACTTGCATATAACTTTTGTAACTTTATCATATGCATTTTTATTGTGTTTTTTTTTTTATTTTAACTTGTTCAGATTTTCCACTTAGAAATAATCCTTAGCTTTACTTACTGCTTTACTTTTTTTATTGTTTCAAATACACAGAAGTGATCTACAAAACTGTTTTGTTATATATCTGAGTGTAAGAGTGAAGTATGCTGATTATGCCTCTAGGTCATTCTACCGAGGCTCCCATAAAGGTCACAGAAACCAGTGCGTGGGAAGCCAGACTCCTCAGCAGAAAGGTCATGCTGCCACTAAGAAAAGAGGGATGGCAGGACCAACAGAGAGAGCACTCCTGTGAAAGGAAGCTAGAACCATCAGACAATAGCACAAATTGTCTAATTTTTCCATTGTAACAACTCATGTGAAATACAGTACCTTTTTTTTTTTTTTCTTCCCAGCTACTGTAAGAAACATTCCACATTACAAAAAGACAAGTTCTGGTCAGTGGGCACAAAAAATGAGGCTTTTATAACAAAGCAACAGCATTCATAAATGTCAAAAAGGACAGTTAAATATTTAAAGTGAACTTGTTCCTCAACTGACTAGCACACTCCTGTGATTTCCTTCCCTGAGAGAACATCTGTTCCCTTTCACCATGTCCTGTCCCAGGTCAGGGGAAAGCTGTGCAGGCAGCTTATGGCAATCCGAGTTAAGACTCACTTCTCTCTCCCCATCCACAGCTATGGGCATTTTGCATTTACCTATTTCTACTTTATTTGCACAACAGATGCATGAAAAACAAAATCCTTGAAGAAGAGATGTCAGTTCAAATTTCTGGAGTGGGCAAAAAAATCATAGTTGCATGAACTAGTGGCTCCAGAGACATTCTCTTAAGGAATCTTAAGAGAACATCTTGTGAGACTTTGGATCAATGTCATGGTTTAACTCTGGCTA
>NW_010243156.1:0-7795 GCF_000690775.1 Eurypyga helias | reverse complement strand
GCAAGAAGGTGTTTAATTTCATTCACTGGCCACTAGAGGCCAGCTGTGCGGCACTTATCAGCAAGAAGCTGTCCTGAGCCCACGTCAGGTAACACCCCAATTAATTACCACAAAAGTAAAGGAGAATTGTACTTCGAATGTCCTAAACGATGAAGGGAGATTTTGAAGAGTGCTCTAACTGCCAGTGAGATAATCTGAGGTTTGTGGCCTTTTTTGTTTACGCCATATATATATATTTATATTAAAAAGAAAGATTTTCCTTATCTTTCTACACTGAGCTAAATGGAGCGGGAGCTCTTCAGTAAAAGAGCTTTTAATTCTGATTTGTGACTGTTGTCACCCATGAAGTAAAAACTGTGCAGTACTATTATGTGGCAGTTTAGTGCTTGATGGACACCTTTTGTCTTTTCAAGGCAGCTTGAGGGATCAGCTCTGGGTACATTTTTACCACATCTCTTCTTTACCCTCACCCTTTTATATTTACCTGGAAGACCTCGTGGTCCAGGGTAACCTTTCAGCCCTCTGCCTGGAAATCCTCTTTCTCCTCTTTCTCCAGGTTCACCTAAAGCAAATTCACGAAGCATTAGTTACATGTAGCATCCCTGTCAGTAAGATCCTTCTCAGAGGTGAACAGCTAACAGGCAGAGAGCTCAGGTGGCTGTATATGTATTCTTAGCAGCTTTCAGCGATGTCCTGACCTATGTCCTTGTAAGAGGTTTGGGATTTGTTGGGTTTGTTCCCCCCCATCTGAGATATAGTCAGAACTAGACATACTGGAGGGGAAAAAACCCACCAGCCCCCTGGGGCTGGACAGTAAATAACCTGTGAAATATGCCACAGCCCGTGTAACAGCAATAAACCAAGCTCGCAGAACTGCACGGGCTGTTTTGGAATGCAGGCTGCGGGTACCGGCACGTGGCTTTCACCAGACCAAGTGAACTCCCCTAATAAGTCAAAATTCTCAAGTGCTAGTGCAGAGAAGACCAGAGAAGCTGGCTTGCCCAGGTTACCGTGTTCTGCTGACATCCACACGAGCTCAGAAAACAAACGCCTTTGTTCTCGGATACTGGTGCTATGGAGACTTGAGAGCTGGAATAGACTGGTAAGCCGGGGGCTTGCCGAGGAATGGCACAACAGAAAACGAGGAAGCTATGTGAAGGACCACGGGAGTCAGTGCAAAAGCCCAGGTTTCAATAAAAGATGGACACAGGGTGCTAGGGGAGGAATTTTCTCTCTAGGCTTCAGACTGACAAGGCAACATGGAGATTCAGCCTGTCTCTGTAAGTGCAGCTAGCAGAAGCACCGATGCCCGGTTACCCATAGATACTTCTGCTGTGTCCAGCTACGGAAAACTCTGGAATAGCGTTTACTGCTGGATACCCCAAGCTTCTCTAACGTCTTCTTTCTGATTCTGCCCTCCATCACTATCCAGATTCCTCACTAAAACCACTATCACCTCCTTTCTGGAGGCAGCTCTTTCTGTCTCTGCTGTTGTTGCTGCTGTTAAAATCACTGCACCTTTGTATCTTCTGCTCTGTCTCACGGAACACCTTCTTGTGGTTCTCTCTCTTCTTTATGATGCCCTTCTAAACCATCCTCAACATCGTTTCCCCTTTTATCACATCCCAGGTAACCCTTTTCCTCTCACTCCCATCTCAGACAGCTCCCCACATGGAGGGGGAAAGCCAGTTCATCCCTGTGACCTCTCAGAGCTCCAATAACTACCGGGAACTTGGGAGTGAAGGACTGTGACTGTTTTCAGGGTGCCTGCCATGTACCACCACGATGGCTCTTGCACATGAGAGCATTCACCCCTTCTTTTGTATCTGTTTTTCAAGGTTTATTATAAGGTAACTTGGAATTTGAGGACAATGATGGAAGGAAACAAAGCATTTTGTTTGTTTGGGTGGTTCTTAATGCTCTGTAGATTATTTTTTTTTTTATATATATTAACACAGTACAGCCTGCTGTGTGCTGAATCAAATTGAGCCTATTAGATCACCTTTGAATCTCCATTTTTTTTGTGGCTTCTGCCAATACAGATGACGTTACCTTAAATGAGAAGAGCAAGGGAGCTCCAGCAACAATGCTGCTAGGGTTTGCTTCGTCTGTATTCTGTTCCTTCTCTCAAAGGTTTTCCCCATTTTACTTTCAAATAAAACTTGAGACAAAAGTAGATGCTCTAATCCAGTGACAGACCAGCTTTGTGCAGAAATACAATTTTTAAATAAAACCTTTCTTCAAGATAATGAAGTGAAACGGCTGCTGAATAGGAACCAATACATATAGAGTGGTCATAAGACTTGGCAGAAAATTCTACTGTGTAATCCTTTGGAGGAGTAGACACCCTCTCCGTCGGGAACAGAAGAGATTCACTGAGGTCAAAGGGTTTTTGTAAAGTATAAGTCAAATTTGCTATGGATTTGTTCTTGCTGAAGAATCAACACACTGGTACGTGGTGGTGCCGTAAAATGGCTCAAGTACTATACCCACCTACATCTGCAACCAAAGGAAAAAATACCAAACAGCCCAACAGCAAAAACCCCGGAGCAGTCAACAACCAAAAGCCAGTTACAGGATTTCTTACCTTTAGGACCTTTACGACCAATCTCCCCAGGGGGACCTTTAAGGCCAGGCAAGCCACGAGGTCCAAGCTGTCCTGGGAAGCCATTCTCACCAGCAGGCCCTGGAGCACCTGGTGGCCCCGGTCGGCCAGGAAGACCTGGAGCCCCAAATTCTGGCCTCCTCAGACTGGCTGCCAGCTGAGCTAGTTGTTCTGCAACAAAGGGGACAGAATTAAGCAGTAAGTGGCTCTGAATGGAGATTCCCATGTTCACTGAAGAGCATGTATTCTCCGCTACAGAAACCAACAGGCTACAGTACAGCACCTTCCTTACAAACAGTGCTTTTCACAAAGTTTGTAACGTAGGAGATACTATCTTAGTACTGCTAGAGGGAAACTGCAGAGGCACGCTGTGAAGCTCATCACTCTGGAGCCTACATCTTAAACATTTAATGTTTGAAAGCTGAAATTACTTGAATGTATGGTTTTAGAAACGTCCTTATCGTTTTCTGTGTCATTTACATTTCAACCATGTAGTCAGAAAACTTACTTATGCAATTGCTGCCTCCTAAAAGAGCAAGTTACTGCTCGTTAATCCTTATTACGACCCATCTTTGCAGAAGGGACAACTGAAAAGCGTGAAGGCAGTCTCTACGCTGGCTGCAAAGCGAGTGCAGACCTTCTTTTTCAGAGGAAAGAAACCCTAAAATTGGTGCTTGTGAGCTCATGTTTCATAAATAACCGAACATTTTATGTTGATCTTTTCTTAAGGTAAATCAGCAGGAGCTTTGCTCTTCATTAGGCATAGGATCAGCTTGCTATTCCTTGGAATGGTCTAAACTAGCTATTCCCTTTTCCTCATCCCCCTTTCAGGCCACTGCTGTAACAGCATGAGAGCAGCCCTCTCTTTCCTTAATGTTTCTGTTTTAGACTTCAAATCTTATCTTCCAAGAATGCCTTAGAAATAACTTTGGATACAGTCACACAGAGCTCCACAGGACATTTGCTATAAAGTCTGCATGACTTGGCAAGAGAGCGACTGCGTGGTACTTAGCTGTTGGCTGGGATTAAACCACGACAACTAATCATTTTATGTCTCCAACCAAGAAATACTAAGAAAATGGGGGTGGGAGGTGTAGAGGTGTAAAGGATCTGAAATAAAACAGGAATTCTGGCTAGTAGATACATGAGGAAGACTGGGGATAGCAATAGGTTGTCTGTAAGCTGACAGGGTTCCAGAGACACACTTGGATTGATTTAATGATTGTAAATAAATTCACGCATCATATCTGATTTCACTATAATCCTCCTCAATATTACTGTGTCTTTCAAGAGACCACTTTAAAAGGCCTTTTATTCCTATTTATAGAAAGTTAAAAACAAAAAACAGCCTGTGGGGCAGTATGAAGAACAGTGATGTCTACTGAGAATTTCTAGATGAAATCATGAGCAGCAATGTCATTCTGGTAAACTCTTAACATTACAGAGGCAGAATATCCCAAAGGGCATCTTCAATAGCAAGTATTAAAAAGTCTCTTCTGTGCTTACAGGGCAGCATAAGTCTTTAAACTCAGTAAATCCCATGCACCCAACTCAATAGAAAAGCTCCAGATTCCTGTGTGTGTCAAGGAGGATCACGCAAGTATCATCAAGGTTTTGAACATCTGCCTATTGCTCTCACTTTACGGTATGTTACCAACAGAAAGCCTCTCTCTGCACTCCTCTTTTTTATTTTTAACCTATTTTGCACATAGTTTGTTTGCTGTAATCTGATGGTGTATGCGTACAAATGGCAAAAGAAGCTTTTAGTGAAGCTGTGTGCTTTTATATATGTAAACACAGCAAGTCATTTCTACACAAAATATATGTGTTTCAGAAAAACACTCCGGTCTGTCGCCTGGTTACTACAGTAATAGTGTGGAATCACAAGCAGTTCGATGAGGCTGCAAAGTATATATAAAATAAGGGACTTCTTTCTCATATTCTCTCATATTGTGCCCACGTTCCCATGTGGGAATGTTTTCTGCCAGGTGCCCTGCTGAGGCCACGATATTTGTTCTGGATAAGAGTGGGAAAATCTTGGTTGCCTCCACAGCAGTAGATTATCCTGATGTAAATACACAAGAAACAAAGACTTTTTAGCATATTTACCTTGCATGACTCTCATGCAAACTTGCTTAATGTGCTGATCAGTTGGTTCTTTTCCCTAGGATTAAAAAAAAAAAAACCCACATTGTTTAAAAACCCAGCTGTTATCACAGTACATTTGATAAGCGTGCCCGATGCAAAAAATGCTGTCGGGCAAATAAAAGATGTGCCAGTCCCTCCAAGTTCAACCATTCCAGCTAAATTCCAGTTGAGCAGCCAGGTAGGTACTGTGTGAGATAGACCCACGTGTTACTACAGGAGTGGGGCAGGCGTGAGAAAGCAGGACTGAACAGAAAGCTGAGGACCCAAGCATCAAACTGTACAACCCTAAGATTTCTCTGGTGAGCAAACGTGTCTGTCGGGAGGGGCAGTGTATTTCAAACCCTACCGTGGCAGCTGGGTTTTGCGTGCGTACATAGCGCCTGATGCAAGAGAAGGAGCGGTGGGAGTGACAGCTAAGCGTTCAAAAGACACACATCACATTAAAACAGTACTTACAGCTGGACCTTGGCTGCCAGGCAGACCTGGGGCACCCTGTTCACCCTGCAAGCCCCGTGGTCCAGGTGAGCCTCGTGGCCCTTCCATGCCAGGCAGTCCCCGACTTCCCTCAGGCCCCCGGGAACCAGGATCTCCAGGATTACCAACCTGACAAGGAAAGAGAAGATTTTCAACAGGCTACTATACTGGTGTCCTGACATACCAAAATGGTGACAGGAGCTATTTGCAGAGGCAAAGCAATTAACGCTGCGATGTAGTTGCTGAACAGCTTCTTTTAAATAAGCAACTGGGGTCTGTGGTTGTGGGATTTATAAAGTGAAAAGAGGTCTGTATTCTTCCCTTAAAGGGGAGAAGTGGAAAAATAAGATATTCTGTCAAAAGATGCAAATGGACATCCATAGTGACATGCACAAGACTAGTCTTTTTGTCAAAGAACTCATCTCCCATACTTGCTTTCTACTTCTGCCCTTGTGCATGTCACACACAACTTTTCCTGGTGTGACGTGATCCTTACACAAATTCCAGCTCCCGACTTCTTCCAAATGCCTTTCATGCCCTTTCATAGAGGGTATGCCAATAGGCTCCTCCGAGTTACTTTCAATACAAGTTTTCCTACTACTATTAATCAACAGTAGTACTAACAAAAAAACCCACCAACCAAAAACCAAACAATACTCCCCTCAAAAATAATTTAAAAAACATACCAAAAATCAACAAAACCCAACCCCCAAACCAAAGCAAACAGCAAAAAAAATCCTACATACTTAATGGCTTCCCAAATCTACTGGAGAAAAAAAAAAAACAAACCACACAATACCTGCTGAAAAACATGGCAAATTACTCAACTGTGCTACCAGTTAAATCCACAAGATGGAACCATTTCACTTCCATCTGTGCTGCGTCTCAGCCAGCTAACTGCTGTCCCTGTCAGAATACCCAAAGGACACGCTTCCACAGATATTTTAAGACAACAGCAAAAACTTCCCTTCGTGGGCTATACAACCAGGAAGCCATCATTTCTTTCTTGCCCATTCTGGTGAGTTATCAGGTTCCCTGATAGATCACTCATCCAAGGATGAGTGTCATCAAGAGAAGATATTCAAAATCTACGGGGGTAAAACTACAGATTTCTCCTGTCTCTCTTCCTCATGTCCTTCTTGTAAGATCTCGATCAGCAGTAAACGCTCTCTAGCGTCCATTGGCATAGCCCCAAAGTCACCCAGGGTGCTGAGAACACAAGTATAGCTCTCTGTTACATTCAGCCTCAGTTCACAGAGTGGAAGGGGTTGGAGGGACCTCTAGAGATCATCTAGTCCAACCCCCCTGCCAGAGCAGGATCCCCCAGAGCAGATCACACAGGAACAAGTCCAGGCGGCTTTGGAAAGTCTCCGGGGAAGGAGACCCCACCACCTCTCTGGGCAGCCTGTTCCAGTGCTCAGTTCCCCGCAGGCAGAACTGTTGATATGTTAGTATTGTGGCCACAACTGTCAGCTGCTGTAACAATCCTACTCTCCAGTGATGCCGAAATAAAATAATGTGTGTTCAGCTCATAAAAGCTTTTTCTGTGACACACAAGCTTCTGCTCACCTTCCACATCAAAGCTATCGCTTTGTTAGCTCTGAAAAAAAAAAAAAAAAAAGGCCAGAAAATACTTCTGCTTTCACAGACATCACAGTCCTGCTGCCAGCTTTTTCCGAGTGTAAAGATTAGAGGCGACACGCAGGCACTGTGCTGAGCCTCCTTTCTACACAACACCCACTGTACAAAGAGTGCATTCATTCCCTCTAAAAAAAAAAAAATAAAATCAGTTGGCCAGAAAACTGCTGTTGAATAATGTTTCTCTTTTATGGAGCTTAGAATTCAGGATGTGAACTCCTGTCCAAAGTTAATTCATTTTAATATTAACTCTATTCAAAATTCAAACAAGAAGTGCTGTTTGAACTCGTTCAATTTAAGTGTGATAAAGAGCTCAGCTCCTTATTTGTATTTTCCTTCTTAAATCAGAAAATCACCTATCTCATCTACTAGAGCTCTATTCCTGGAACAGTGCTATTCATTATACTTACAGCTCCCTTTGCTCCTGGTAATCCCATATCACCCTAAGCAAAAAGAAGGCAAAACATATTAGAAGAGAATATCCATTATCATAGTCATTACAAGGGCAGTAAACACAATACGCTTTTTTCACTATGAAAAAGCTCACATATTTAGATGATTTATGCAAAACTGCACTTCAACTGAATTACAACTCAACTTGTAAAATTCCTTTCTCAAAAAACACTCCTGTAAGGTATAAATAAGAAAGCATTTTTATTATAATTGGTTTTGTATTGCTTATCTTAGACACAATGCTCTAACCTCTCAAGCCATAGGATTCCAAGCCACAGATTGCCTGGAAACCTTCACAGGAAGCATTATTTAATCAGGATTTTTTAGTTTGAGAGAATTACAGATTTCAGAGTGTGGTGTAAGCCCTGACAAAGCTGCAACAGAAACCAGGCAGGTACCTACCCAATGTGCAGTGAAGGCACCAAACCCCTAGAAGTTCCTGTTCACAGCCACCTGGGCCCTGGACAGGCTGGAGAG
>NW_010243155.1:0-8710 GCF_000690775.1 Eurypyga helias | reverse complement strand
TGAGCTGTTGCCAAGCTACCCCTGTTGCTGCCCCCTGGGAGTGCCCTCCAACCCTCTTGGGTGTCTGGAGAGAATATTCAAGCCTCCTCCACATGCATGGTTTTGGTTGAGGAAACCCTAATTTTAGAGTAAAATGTTATGGAAATGAGTGTTTTTAAGGTGTCTGTATATTGTGGACTGTTTAGTGTGTTCACCTATATCAAAGTGTTCTGTTTTATTTATTATGTAATGCCTGTAGAACTTGTCTATAAACTTTCACTTGTTCATTATACTACATATTTTCTATTATAAACTGTATATTTTTCCGTGGTTGTATTTGTCCAACTCTATAATTTGTTCTTATTAGTTGAGGTTGCTGTTTTTATGTTTGGAATTTTATATTTTCATAGCCTTCTCCTTTTGGTCACCTATAGTAAGGTTCCTTAGTGTTTCACGTATTTTTCCCAGTGCAGGTATTTTCTAAGATGTAAACTCAATTTGGAATTTCTCTGTTACTTCTTTGCAGAGCCGGTATGGAAATTACCATTATCTAGCCCTTCACCCCTTCCACCCTGCATCGTAAACGCTCCTGCTCACGCCACTGAAGCAGGAGAATTTTTCTCAGGAGAATGTCTGAGTGTAAGCTATAGCTGTGTTTTTTTGGTTAATGCTCACCTCAGCACTTGTAGAGCATTGTGGCTCTAGGGAATTGAGATAAGCTCCGGAATAAAGGGCAATAATGTTTCTTTGGTAGTGCTTTCTGTCTCCTGGTAATGACCACAGACTCTGGAATGAGGTGTGCAGGCTCTGAAAACATTGCCCTTTTTTTTGTCTGCCTGTAGCATGATTCCAAATCCTTTTTACCAACAGACAGACTGAATTATGGTCACTGCTACTCTGATGTGGTTAACAGGGTGATGCTTTTTCTTCTGTTCACCACGCTCCTCTCAGAAATGCTGTCAGCATTCTGCAGGAAGGAGCTACAGACCTACTGCTTTCAGTTGTTGTATAGCTGTTGTTGTAAGCTTTTCCCCAGTCAAAGGTAACGATAGATTCAGTCCATCGGTGTCTGTGTAAGATTGTGAGGTGTAAAAAGAAAATTCATGAGCTGTGACAAACCACCAGGTGGTGCTGACATTACAGGGAGTAGAACAGTTACTTCTTAGCAACCAGCGTCTCTGCCCCAGCGCAGACAAGCAATGGATTTGTCTGATCATGTTCAGTCATTGCCAGTTTCAGCATCTCCGAGCAAAGATGCTCCTGTCAGAAACTGCTCGGTAACTTGTACCGTCATCAAGCGCCGTTCCAGCCTAGGGGCAGGGATTTGTTAAGGATGAGGAAATTGCAGAGGACTAGAGGCTGGGGAGTCTCCCTTACTGTGACTGGGGTCTGTCTGACACGAAGCTCACTTGGGTATTAGAAGAATCATTAGAATGTGTGGGCTTTTTCCCAGAGGCCAATGAATTTAATGCAATTGTCAGACCTTGCGCAGGCTGAAATCCGTTATCATGATAGCAAAAGAACTTTGGAATGTTTCCCTAGCTTCAGCAAAGCGTTTCAGAACGTGTGGTGTTTTCGGAGAGGCAGCTTTGTTGTTATCACGCCACCATGCCCTCACCGACAGATGGTAAACTCCCTTTGTGCTCACAAAGGAACGACTGGCACAAGGACAATGCTGTGGCTTGTGACAACAGCTCCTTATTCCAGCTCCTCCAATGCTTTTCCCAGCCCTTTCTGGCTCCTACCCCGGCCCGCAGTGAGCTCACGGGGTCACAAGTGAGCACGGGGCGAGGTGGCAGCGTGGCGTGAGAGGCCTGGTGTGGGGCTGCAGAGGGGAGCTGGGCTGCAAGCAGAAGCGCCGTTGGAGTCTGTTGTAAACCTTTCAGAACTGCTTCAGTGCCTGACATTCGAGAATGAGAAAGTAGAGGAACATCTTCCTATTTGGGAAACAGTTGTGCTTTTGACTTTGGGTGAAGAGCTGTGGTAAATGTGGTATAATCAGTTTAAAGAAGGAATTTTCAGGGATATTTTTCAGTTTGAAGGAAAACTTATTCCCTGTGACGAGCACACGCAGTGCACTGTGGCACCCAGCATGTTCTTTAGCACTGCAGCTCGTGGGGGGTAACTTAACACAAGAATTCAGCGGAAGGAAACAGGATTTCATGATGAAATTCAGCCTTTCCCATGCCTCCTTCAACCCCTCCTGCTCAGGCCTGTGCTTCTGGTTTCTCTCCAGTGCTCCAAGACTCCCCTTCGGTGCTGGCTCCAGGCAGTTGCTTCCAGTGCTTGGGTCAGTCCCTCGCCAGAGACTCCTGGTGCCTGCTGCCCGGATTTCCCACTTCTTGTCCCTGCCCTGCTCCTTCACGGGCAGCTGAGGTCACTACGGACAGAGGTTGACTTTCACCTGCTATGAATTAATGTTTTTTCTTATTTATCTGTGTGTTCCTTCTGGATCAAATCAGGATGCAATGTGCCAGCAGCGCTGTCAGTCTCAGTCTCTTTTTAACCTTCTTCCCCTCGCTGGCACGTCCACTTTTTTAATTCACTGTGAGAGAACTCACCAGAAAAAGTAAATAACAAACAAAGAGGATGAATTAAGCTCAGTGTTCCCTTCAGTGCTAGAGAAAATTCTTGAGAGAGAAATCCAGTGTAAGTCCCTAGCGCCAGCCCCTGGTGAGGAGCAGTGCAGCTTCCCTCTGCTCTGGGTGGAGAGTGGGTCCGTAATCAATTTTGTCTCTAATCAGTGATACTGATTATATAAGGCAGATGAAGCAATTGATAATTGCTGTGCCTTTGCTACAAGAATATCGGTGTGTTCTGCCAGAGATAACCATGCTGACTGCAGAAACAGAGGATTTCTGAGCTATGCAGTGATTGTTACACATTTCTCCAAGGTTTTTTAATCTAGAGAGAAACTGTAGAAAAGGAATCGGAGGCAGACTAATTAAAACTGGAACGGGAGCGTCTTGACGCGGGCATGTACGGCTGGCGTGTGGGTGGCTCTGGTGTGCTCGATGGCTTCAGCAGTGAGGCGGGTGCTGAGGATTGGCTAGCAGAGAAAGCAGGCTGCGAACGTCCCGTGTCAGCAGGCCGGCGTGAGAGCCGCGAGCCCGCGCAGAAGGACGCCGCCGCTATCCTGTGGCTGCCGGCCGCCGGGGTCACTGAAGCCCCCCACCGCTCCCGTGCGTGCTTCCAGCTCTGCAGGGTGGAACTGCTGTGCTTTATCTTCACCAGGGGGAGAGCTGAGCAGGAGTGTGTACCTGGATGCGGGGTGAAGAGCGTGGGAGCACGACCGGGAGTCGAGGAACTGTCTGAACGTGCCTACGGCAAACAGCAGCGCTCAGAGGAGGGGGAGGCTACCAGACACTCTCCGGAGGCGAGCAGCCTGTCAAAGCTAAGTAGACAGCAACTGTTTGGGATCTCTGGGGATCATAATCCTGGGAAGAACAACAAATTCAGGAGTGTTACTGATACAAAAGCAAAATAATAGCTATTGCCAAACCTCCAACAGCCGCATCTACTTTGAAGCTGAGGTTGGGACACTGCTGGAAAACGTTCTGAAAGGAAACAACCTGCGCTGGCCACAGGTGGGAAAGCAGGTGGCCACAAAGAGGCCTTTCCTTCCTTGCTCCGTTATGATTTCTGGTTGAGTGTTAATGTCCATATGTGACAGAGGCCGTAAAGGACTGCAAATTACTTCCCAGGTCTGTCGCCAGAAGCCAATAAACTACTTCGGATCACACTAGCAATCTTCTTGAAGAATGTCTGGCCAGGATACTGAGAACTTTGGAGCGGAAGACCTCTCGGACAAGTCTCGGATAGTTCCCAGCCTCCCACCATATGACATGGATGACCAGCTCCTTCCCAGGGAGCCACGGGGTGCCTGGTGCTGCTTGGCATGGACCCTGGTGGTAGTCACCATGAACTCCTTGGTCTTTGTCATGAATTTGCTCCTGATGTTCGTTATCTTCACCATTGTGCTGCTTCCCACCATCGTGGTGGTTTACTTCGGCTTCCAGTGCCACTCTCAGGTAAGAAACCCTCGCTTTTTCAGCTGCCTGCAGCCGCCTCTAAGGCCCGGCCACCCGTCAGGGGTTTGCTTTAGCCCCGGTGAACAGTGGCTGTAAAGGCAGGGGTAGACTCCCCAGCATTGGCTCTGCTTTCGTACGGAACGTGTGCGTGGGCAGGTTTTTTCATAAGGGGGTTATGTGTGTAGACTGACAAGAACAGGTTTATGGTGGTTCAAGCTCTGGTACAGGGGGGTGGTCTCACCTGCCTGGGGCCTGCGACGCAGCTATGAGCCAGGCGGGTGTGTGCGTTGGCCTAGGGAAGAGCAGGCTTTACGGTTTCCGGGCTGATTGTTAGGCAGTTGGCTGGCACCCATGCATTCCGTGTCAGTAGGCTGGCAGGGAAAGGGACTGGCAGAGCCAGGGGCTGCCTGCGACTGCCCAGCTCTGCAGGGACTGAGAGAGCATGGGACCCCCTGGTCCTGATCCCCCATGCACTGTACCTTGGAAGTGAAGTGTAAAGTGAGCAGGGAGAAATTCACAGCGTGCATGAGATGCCAGTCTTGGGGGCACACCTGAATGCTGGCAGGGATGAGCACGACACGTTTACTCCTCCCTTCATCCCCTGTTGTGGGAAATGGAAGCTTAACTGGGCAATAAAGTTGTACTCCCACGAAAATAACAAGCAGCCCTGTCCGCTGAACACGCCCCCTGCCTTGACAGAGCAGCTGCTTGCATTTACTGCCGCAGTATTTCTCTTTTCTGACCTCTGTTACTGGGAGCTGTTGACCTGTCATTCACACAAGTCCCACATGGGCTCTGACAGGCTTTGCTCCTTTCCATTTAAATAAACCCTCTGCAGTGTTTGTCACATTTGACCTGCCTAATGACTAATTAGAGAACTCGTGAAGCCCAATAGGTAACCCCCTCCTTAGACCAACCTAACATTCAGGTGCGTTCCTAAGCGTGCTGGGCAGTTTGTCACGCCTTTGTCACTGAGGGCTCTGGCTGTGTTCACGGCTGCTCCAGTCGGTTGCTGTCCTCTGGATTTCATTATTTCATTACTTAGAAATAACCAAGAAAAAAGTTATATCAATATTTTTGGAATCACTTGACCAAGCCTGGATGTGAAAAAGCAGTTTTCCTGTTCTCTCAGACAGCAACTGTTAGACCAGCTCAGTATGACTTCCCTTGTTGATTATCCTAAGTTAGAAGAGCTCTTTTACTTTCAATTTTGGGAATAAAACCCACATACTGTAGTACCTTCTTCCAGCAGACTACTGGTCTACCCACTTCACAGATTATGAACTAAAGGGAGATTACATCAGTGTGAGAATATTTACATATTTACCTGAGAAATATTGAAAGGAGAAAGCTTTTCCCCTTTTAATGAAATCTGCCCATCCTATATAATCACCCAAGCCCTTGGAAGCTCTGAGTGAGCAGATCCTGGCATGGGTGGTGGGAAAGGATCCAACCAGGGATTAGCCGCTTGCCCAGTTGAACCAAGTCAGGCTCTGCTGAATTCTCTGGAGCCGTGCATGGATATAGCTGTGGAGGTCCCACTCCACAGTGCAGGAGGAGGCACCTTCTCTGCCTAGCTGAAGTGTAAAATCATGTTTCCCAGACGCATAAGCTCAGCTCTGGGTGAACTGCTTCTTCGGCAGCACTTTTAGTACCAGTGACACTTACTCGGAGGAGTTGTGTGTGTGTGGTGAAGGTGCTCATTCTGTAGGTGGAATCTCAGTTTACTCACTTGACGCCTGTAAACCCCAGGACACAACAGCATGCTGAGACATACTGTTGGCTGCAAGCATTTGTGGCTGTGACTGCGGGAGGTGCTGTAACTTCCCAATACAGCCCTTGCGTTGTGTTGTTCAGCTGATAGCCCAGCAACATGAGTTGTCAGCCCACAGCTCCCTGTCTCAAAGCTCCCTGACAAAGGGACTGTGCTATTATTGTTTTCTCAGACCAGCAAATAGATGAGTACGGAGAAGTCTGGCTTTGAGTTTTATTGCCCTGAAATTATGACAACTCATAGCTGCTGTTACTGAAAAGATTTTCCTGCTCCTGCAAACTAATGAACAGGGAGACATCCATCATGGTAATTGTTTTCTGGAACAGGGCAGATGCAAATGCTGCTCCCAGTTGGAGTGAAGCATAATTCATAGAGAAATCATGTTCCTCTGGGCCACACAATTCCCACTGTGGCTCTGACACCTTCTGGGAATGTTTTACTATGGGATCTAAATGGGTATGATGCCCTGTGGAGGGCCTACAGAAAGCGGAAGTGGCCAGAGGGGTCCTGATGTAGCTGATAGTCACACAATGCTTCTTGAGCGTGGGTTACACTTTCCTTTTAGTGTCCATGGCTGTTAGGGTTTTTGCATGCAAAAGGGCAGGTGTGTAGAATGACTTTTGTTTTGTTGAAGAGGAAGTCTGCACAAGAAATGACCTAATAAATTCTCTCTGGAGAAACTGCAGTGTGGGCCACTGCCTTGGTAAAGTGGCTGGTCTGTCTCCACAAGTGCAATGTGGATGCAGATTCTATAAGACATGAGGGTTTTTAGGGTAGGTTTAATAGGAGTTTGCCTGTAAAGCCCTTACATCAATTTTTTCCTATGATGTGAAACTGGTCCTTGAAAATCATTCATATGGCCTTCAAATTGGACTCAAAATGGGCAAAAAGTATGAGGACTGCCTCCTGGGATTACCCCTTCCACATTCACTCTGCTCAACCCTCACCTTGGAAAACCTCAAGTTCTCCCTTGAGTGTTCTCCAGTCGACGGCTTTGAGGAGATGCAAAAGGTTTCTGAGTACAACCAAGTACGTCAGAAGTGAAAGCAACCGCCTTGCCCTTAGCTGTACGGAGCCTTTTAACACAGACTTTTCTTTGCTAGGCATAGAGAGGGACTTCAGCAGTATGGGTTGACAAGAGCAGTCCTTTGTCTTTGGGCTACTGCTTTTCAAAGCCTTCCTACCAGCCCGAGGCAAATTTCTGCACTGCAGATGCATTAGGTGGATTTTTGTTTGGTATGATGGGCTGTGGGTTTTATACTGCTAAAAGAATATGGAAAAGGAAACTTGGGGACATGTGGATTGCCTGTAGTTTTGTTAGTGCAGAACATCTGACTGGCTTGGCTCAGCACTCCTGCTGGCAGGTTAAAAGAAGAGCTTTAAATGCCACTCAGCAAGGACGAGTTTGTGTGCTGGATGCTTTGCAGCTATGGAATGACCAAGTGCTGTCTGCAGAATCTAATATCTTGCTGTATTTTATTTACATTGTTATCATTTCCAGTGTGCCACATTGACGCAGCAGCAGGAAGCCTTTTTATTTGATTTCTGCTTATCAGATGCTAAGCTGTGCTATTCTGACGGCTTACAAAGATTAGTGGTTCCTGCTTCAGGATCAGTGTGCAGAGCTCTTCTCACAGTGATGCTGGAGTAATTGAAAGCTTGTTTAAAATGTGTTGTCACATAGTGAAGCCGGAAGATTGCTGAGCCCAGCCTGGAGAGAGGGAAGAGGTGCGTCTTCCTGTGAAAGCACTAGAAATTCCAGGGACTTTGGTCACCAGCCTTACCCACTGCCAGGTCTGTGATAAGCTCTGTCTTGCTCTTCCCACAGGTGCTGCACTCAGCTGCCCGCTACTGCAAAAGCATCTTGGATGACAACAGCTCTTCTGCCCTCATTATCCTTGGCTTCATCATCATGTCCCCTCTCATTGTCGTGGCCATGGCTATCTACTGCAGCCTGGCGAGGCGTCTCCATCTCTTCATGTGCTTCCAGCCATGCAGCAGGGCTGTGTACAAGGGGGTGAAGTGGCGCTGGTACGAGGAGGGAGGCCTGTGTAGCTGTGCCAGGGGGTGGAACACCCAAGTCAAGGCCTGGGTTTGAGTTTGCAGCACCAGAGGCCCTGACCTAGCTAGCAACTGCTTCTCCCTGCCCTGTCCCTCCCCATCATCACCTCCCAGGATCACCATCCACAGATGAAGGTTGTGTCGTACCTAGATGTGCGGGGAAGGGACACCTGCTAATGAGCATCTCCTACAGCTCTGTCTGTAAGTGAGTAGGGTTCGTCCAACCCGAGGGAAATGCTGAAAACGCAAGTCCTTGATGGTAAAGACTGTGTTCAGCCCTGAAAGGAAGGGGGATTCCTCTCGGAGCACAGCCCTGTTTCCAGCCTTGATAGCATGATCTGCCTCACAAGGGACATAGAGTACGTGTGTGTAGGAGTAAACAGAGGTGGGAGCAGCTGCTGACTTTGTTACACTCCTCGGAGGGGTCTCCTGGGGAAAGGCAGCCTTCAGAGAAGCATCCAGCCGAGAGGAAGCAACTGTGGTTTTCCCAAGTGTTGGCCTGCCAGTGTTTCTAACCTCTTGCAAAGGTGTCTGTTGGTCACTGTCTCTATTGTTTGGGATCCACTACTTTCCTACCCATATGATATTCTTCCCCCACTCAGCAATCCCCCCTTTCCATAGTCTCTATCAGTGCTTATGCCCCTTTTGCTGTTTCTGAGTCAGGTCACTGGGTTGGTTGTGGAAACACTCATCCCTGGGTCTTGTTCCTGCCAGCTGCGGATCTGAAATATGCTTGTCTGGTAACGGCTGATGGTTATTAACCAGCAAGCAGCTCCTTGTCCTTTACCACGGAATGGTTTGGGCTGGAAGGGACCTTAAAGGTCATCTAGCTCCAGCCCCCTGCCATGGGCAGGGAAACCTTCCA
>NW_010243154.1:4828-97256 GCF_000690775.1 Eurypyga helias | reverse complement strand
CCCCCCACCCCGACACCCCAACCTTTCTTGTAGTCCCCTTCAGGCACTGCAAGGTTATTATAAGGTTTCCACAGAGCCTTCTCTTCTCCAGGCTGAACAAGCCCAATTCTCTTAGCTTTTCTTCAGAGGAGAGGTGCTCTTAGCCCTCTCCTATGCCAGCACACAAAAATAAACAAACAAAATGCCATTAAGTTTTAAACTTATGCAACCACTTGCATGCTTGAATTTTAAAACCATGACTGCCAACAGTACCATTTAGTTATATGTTAAAACATTGCATTTCTGCTCTGCCTTTATAAATACTGTTCATAGTATTTCACTTGAGTCTGAAATGAGCTACTTAATTTGCAACTATGGATAGGTAAAATCTATTTGCATGTGAAAAGGTGATTCTGTTTTAAGCTTTGGGTCAAGTACAAAAAAGCCAGAAGGTTATGGCATAGCTGCTGCTGGGTGCATACTATCATTCTGAAAGGAGCACCAAATTCTGCTGATTCACAGATGGTATGTGTGCGCTTTCAAGGATGACAGCCTCAATAACTGGTCAAAAATATGTAACAAGTGTGATGGAAGAAAGTAAGTAAATAGCATATACATGAAAAATACATGATAATAGGCAAATAAATGGCAAGATAATGTGATATGTAATTTCAATGTTCAAACACATTGGTATAAGAAAGAAACACAACTCTTTCTGGATTCACATGTGTCGAGGCAATCCCAAGCACAAGCTGGGCAGAGAATGGCTTGAGAGCAGCCCTGAGGAGAAAGACTTGGGGGTACTGGTGGATGAAAAGCTGGACATGAGCTGGCAGCGTGCGCTGGCAGCCCAGAAAGCCAACCGTATCCTGGGCTGCATCAGGAGAAGTGTGGCCAGCAGGTCGAGGGAGGAGATTCTCCCCCTCTACCCTGCTCTTGTGCTAAGCATCCATCTCTGGGGCCCCCAATATCAGAAGGATATAGACCGCTTGGAGCGAGTCCAGAGGAGGCCACGAAGATGATCAGAGGGCTGGAGCACCTCTGCTATGATGAAAGGCTGAGAGAATCGGGCTTGATTAGCCTGGAGAAGAGAAGGCTCTGGTGAGACCTTACTGCAGCCTTACAGTACCTGAAGGGGCCTTCAAGGAAGCTGGGGGGGACTCTTTACAAGGTCCTAACAGGACAAGAGATAACGAGTTTAAATTGAAAGTGGGGAGGTTTAGATTAGATATCAGGAAGAAGTTCTTCATGGAGAGGGTGGTGAGGCACTGGCACAGCTTGCCCAGAGAAGCTGTGGATGATCGTTCCCTGGAAGTGTTCAAGGCCAGGCTGGATGAGGCTTTGAGCAACCTGGTCTAGTGGAAGGTGTCCCTGCCCATGTCAGGGGTGTTGGAACTAGATGATCTTTAAGGTACCTTCCAACTCAAACCATTCTGTGATTCTATGATTCTATGATTTCAGCCACCAAACAGCTGGGCTTCGTTATTCTGCATGATCAACAATACATAATTTTAAAGTTATTGCCAGAGTACTAAAGGATTCTGAGTAATGAACCCAACACAGAGAGAAGCTCTATGTCACAGCAAGACAGAGTAAATAAGCACTTAGAAGAGATGAAGTCAGAAACAGAGCTTGGAGCAGATAATTTTGATTAATAGAGAAATATTTACATGAGACAACAGGTGCAAATTCCTGGAATGGCATCTGTGGCCATCCAGGGAAGAAGATCCTGAGAAACAGAAGACAATCCTGGGGATTTTGTTTATTGCTCCTTGTCATGATTGTAGTTGGCTGCCATAAAGAGAAAGGTGAAGCAATGAACTATTATATGTACATAATAAAAACTGAACTAGGTAACTCTTATTTCATGAAAGAAGATGTGAAACAAAGTCATCATGTACATCACAATAAAAAAAATTATATAGATATCATCATTGGGCACTGTGATGAGAAAAGTTAAATGGTTCCATATGACCAGAACACTTTCCACAGTGAGGCTTTTCTTACAGAACCTATCATTTTATTATTTTTTAATTAGGTTGTTTTTATTATTCATGATTGTTATTAAATTTACAATACTTTTCAGTTCTTAAATAATTCCTGTATTTTATCCTGAGGCAAAATCTCTTTAGCCTCTGGCACTTAGACTCAAAGACTGCTTACTCATCTGCAATAACTACATTATCTGACTTGAAACAAAAAGATATATATATGTGGCACCACACTGCACAGATATCATTCAATATGTTAGGCACTCACCTCAGGAAAATTGCATAATAGCTTGTGTCATTCATCAGTGGGGAAGTTTTACTTCATGCTGTCACTGGGGCATCTTTGCACTATCCAGTGACAACTAGCTCAGATTGTTTGGGGATGTATTGGGTTTGCATGGCCATGTTTTGGTAGCTGGGAAGGGCTAGAGGTGTGACTTCAGTGCAAAGCTGCTAGAAGCTTCCCCAGTGTCCAATAGGGCCCATGTCAGCCAGCTCCAAGACAGACCCACTGCTGGCCATGGCCGAGTTCATCAGCAATGGTGGTAGCACCTCTGGGATAACATATTTGAGAAGGGGGAAAAAACACTGTGCACAATTGCAGCCAAAGAGAGGAGTGAGAATGTGAGAGAAACAACTCTGCAAATGCCAAGGTCAGTGGAAAAGGACGAGAGGAGGTTAGATTTCTGGGCTGCCAATGCACAATGCCAACTCATGTTCAGCTTTTTATCCACCATTACCCCCACGTCCTTCTCCTCAGGGCTGTTCTCAAGACATTCTCTGCCCAGCCTGTACTTGTGCTTATTATTACATAATAACATGTAATGAAAATAATAGAAAATAAAACAAATTATACAATTGCTCATCACTTGTTGACCGATGTCTAGTCAGGTCCCAAGTAGTGAGAGCCAGAGCCAGAGAGCCCACGAGCCTGACCAAGCCCAACAGCGAGATCGCACTAGAGCCAAAGTCAGCCCCAGTGAGTGAGAGAGAGCCATTGAGAGAGAGAACAGAGTCAACCCACAAGGCCCCTGGTCTACCCCCAACTTATATACTGAGCATGACATTTGAAGGAATGAATTGCACATTTGGTCAGTTTGGGTCAGTAGTCCTGGCTGTGTCCCCTCCCACTTTTTGTTGAGAAGAATTCAGGAACACAGGTGCAATATGAGAAACTGAAAAAGTCATTGACTTGGTATACACATTCCTTAGCAATGACTAAAAGCATTAGTGTTATCAATACTCCTCTCAGCACAAATCCAAAACACAGCCTCATACTAGCTACTGTGAAAAAAATTCCAACTAAACTCTATCCCAACTAACAGCAGAACAATCATGCTACAAGCTTGACTAGGAAAACCTAACTGCCTGGAAATCCTGGATGAGACCGTGGACTGGCTAGAAGGCAGAGATTTTGGAGTAGTGCCTGAGGAGGTTGCTAATGCCCAAGAGGCACCACCATATAATAAGGTGTCAGAAGATGAAAGGTGTTATGCTTTGTTTACTGATGATTCCTGTCGTGTAGTAGGAAACCATCACAAGCTGAAAGCTGCAGTGTGGACTCCCACATGACAAGTCATTGAGACCACTGAAGGAGAAAGTGAGTCAAGTCAGTTTGAAGAACTGAAAGCCATCCAACTAGTCCTCGAGACTGCTGAATGAGAAAGTCGCCCGTACTCTCTCTCTATACTGACTCCTGGATGGTGACCCACGCCCTATGAGGCTGGCTTCAGCAATGGAAGACCAATTGTCAGCACAGGGATAAATCCACCTAGGCTGCTGCATTGTGGCAGGAAGGACATCACTGCCTGGGTCAAAAACATGGCTACACAATGAGCAATCTTTATACCCAACATACAGATTTATACATTCTCAGTAACTACTATCACCCGTCCTTTAAAAGACAACCAATTCCCTGTGCTTCTGCCCATTGAGACAGGCTCTTTTACAAAGCAGTTCAAAGTAAAAATCTACTGTAAGTGCTTTGAATCATACACCTAAAAAGCCTTTCTCTGTTATTTGCTTAGAGAGGAAGCCTTAAAGGGTGCAGCAAACCTTTCAGAGACCCTGCTTAAATGGGATGTTTAACTTTCTTCACCACTCTTGTCCATTTTTTCTGGTTTCCTACAGTAGCACTGTTCTATATAAACCCCGGTCTTGGATTAAGACTCAAGAATTAGCAACATGAATAAAACACATACTTTGCAGTTCGGTTTTATTCTTCTCCCTTCTTTTCAGAAAAAAAAAAAAATGTGCGTGCATTGAGGAAGACTTTGTTTCCTGAAGTTCAGTTTGAAGACATTTATTTCCATTCTCTTAGAAAATATTTAGTGTGCTGTGTTGATGAAAGCAGTCCAAGGCATTATCTTGATAAAAAGCACAAGGTGATAATGACTTTGATGACCCTTAGTTTGCAGGGAAAGCTGTCTCCTGCCTAAACAAAGGTTATTCATGTGAGAGAAAACTTATTTTTAATACAAAAAAAAAAAGTTAAAGATCTTCTATAGCTCTAGGTGTTCATTTTGTTTTTGTAGATCTAACCCACACATGCCAAAATACTACTTCTCGATTTTTCATACGAAATCCCTGAAGAACAGAAAAATAAACAAATTTTCTCATTATGATAATTTAAATGTTGGGAGGGAAAGAACAATTACAGCTTGGAGCTGTTTAAGGAGTGTGTATTTAAACTGCTCCATGAGCAGTGATCATGGAGCAGAGGCAAAGGCATATACATACCCAGGGACTACTCAGAGACTACTAACAGATGCAGCATGGTTTGCAATTGCATGGTTGAGGGCTATTGCTCTGCAGAGGAGAGTGCCAAATTAACGATGCCAAAATTTAAATATCTGCATGCCAATGTCTGCAGGCACAATAGCTGTCTAAGCTCCCATTTATATTCCGTGGAGATCTAATCAATAGAGTCAGTAGCATCTTGAAATCTATTCAGCTTACCCTGAGCTAGTTACCTGAATTCAATCACTTGAGTTACCCTCCAGATTCCATTCACTATATTGCCTAGATTTCATTTGACATTTGCCCTAGACTGTTTCTGCTAAATCAGAAGTTTTAGTTGTTTTTCCAGTTCACATACGTGAAATAATGTGAAGGCTGTGCCACAGTCTGCCAAACAGGGGTTGCAAGACCTTTTAGGACAGTAAGGTGTTTTTTTTCAGTACAGCAGAGCTCCTGCGTGCTCTGCCCGAGAACTGCACTCAGCTTCCATAAGAAACTGGTAGGCTCATTGCAAAAGAAATTCCAGTGACAAAATAAAATATATTTTGTGTGGACAGTCAGAGGACTTAGCAGTGAATCAGATATTTATGTTACTTGACTGTGATAAGGCACCCAATGACTCCTCAGAAAAACAAACAAAAGGAAAAATTGTTAGGCATGTTTCAATGAATGTTAAATTATTTTGCTTTATCTGTCTTCCTTCTTTATTCTTCTGTATCAACAGTTTACTTTTTCCCATATCATGTTCACTAATGCATAATTTGTACAGAGATCTTTTATCTTTAAGGACAAAACTAAAAAAGGTAACAGTAAAATTTCCTTTTCAATATTTTTTGCCTTTGTTGTTTATTTCTTACAAAAAGTACATTGAATTCCTGAATATGGCCTTTCTGCAAAGTCTCATGCCTTCCTAAACAGTGAGAATAGAAGGAACATTCAGTTCTTTTTCATCTTTCTTTCGTAGATACTGTTTCATCTCATGTTCTCCATTAAAAGTAAAAGCAGCTTTCTACACCACTGTTCTGTTTACTTATTTGGCAAATGCTTCCCATGGAACACACTTCAATAAAGGTTGCAGCCAGTGTCACTTGATGTAGCTTTAGGATGACTGACTATTTTCTCTGCATAATGTACAAACAGACAGTGACTGCTCAGTTGTTGTCAGAGATCTCCTTTTCTAGCAAGGCTTCTTGGGTGTTACTGGGTAAACGATTTCAGACTATACCCTCACAACGGCTCAAAATTACTCAAAATTTCTGGGTGGGATTGAAATCCCTGAGTTAGTTATGTTCTTTATATGGTACCTCAGAAGAATCATGTTCCTTTGCATAAAAATAGGTTTAGCAATATCAAAGCACTTCGGACAGAAGGGTGCCTAATTTAGGCTATAGGAAACACCAGAAGATGGCGTGGTTCTGTGACACTGTCTCTTACCGGGCTCCTGTTTATCTATAAGCCTGAGCTTCAGGATCAGGTGGGAATTCATGCCTGTAAAATTTCCTGTCGAATGTAAGCTTCTGAGACACCCTTTTAGACAAAACTGACTCATTCGGGTTTTTTTTTAAACATATGGTGATATCATTTGGTATTATTTAGAGACTGGATTATGAATCTGGGAACAAGAGACATTTGTTCCAGCCGTTCTTCAACCACAGTTTACAGATTTCCAGCTTCCTCTCTCCACAGAAGCACTCTCATGAGAAGACTCGTGCTACTTTCACCATTCACTTTGAATTAACCGGAAAGAATTTTTCTCTGTTGGGAAATTTCACAGAAAAAAAAAATATGATTTAAAAATATTAATAAATTATAATACCATTTTGTAATTTAAAACTATTTCCAAGCTGTTCTACTGATGACTCTATTAGCTGAATGCATCATGAGCTTCATGGATTTTATCCTCACACGATCTTTGTGATGTAAAACACAACTAATTTTTCTGTTGGAGCACCACATAAGACAGACAATGTTTTCCTCAACATCACAAAGTGAGCTTGAAAATATCCATTTCTTTTAAGTCTTTTAATGTCACTGTCCACTTGCAGATCTTTCCTCTTTATGTGTTCCTGGAAACAGTATTCTCAGCACTCAGACAAGATCAAGAGATCAGACAAGGGAAGAGATGGACTGATTTCAAGGAGGTCAGGCTAGGTTAAATGCTTGATCTACCCACTTTGATTGAGTTCTTTTAAATGTGCTATTGAGAGCAGTGTGGTAACATCTATGTAACTTTTTATTTGCTTTCCAAGGACTGTCCATCAGTCATCTGTCAATTGGCTTTTTATCCCTCTGAAGTATATTTCTTCTTTTCTTTTTTTTTTTTCCTTTCTCTCTGCCTTTTCCTTCCTTTCCTTTTCTCTTTTCTTGTTTTCTTCCTTATTCCCCTTATTTTCCGCTCTTTCAGAAGCACTTCTTAGGAACCAGAGAGACAAAGTTCTACCAGTAGAAAAGAAGATATTTCCTGTGGGCAATGTCACTGGTAATATGAGACGTTCAAAAGCAGATGTTGGTTGCTTCAGGCTGCCCTATGATATTATTTTAATCCTTGACAGTGCATCATGGGTACTGGGTAAACTGTATTCATGCAGGCACAGTTCATGAAGATTTGAATTTGGTAACAATATTGCAATATTCATGCTCTCCTGAATAAACTGCACAATAATAGCCTTACCCTCTGCACAAGGCTTTCAACAGGGCTCCAGCTGAAAAAGCCATCTAATTCAGAACAGATGAAGCATAAAGGAGCATAAATATTTTACAATGGCTCCAAAAAGATCATGCATGACTGCATACATCCTAATTGTCCTTCGTTTGTATGTAGATTTAGCAGTGCAAATACCAGTGCTTTACCATTAGCAGTACCAATATGAATTTATAAACTAACCTCAGGAAACCAGAAAAACACCTGATCATTAGTGCATGATTTAGACCCAGAAAGGACTATTGGAAAGCTACCCAAGTTCATCTGGCCACACAGCAGGCTCATTATCTGTATTAATGCCATTACTTCTGTAGGGACAAAAAAAAAAAAAAAAACCAAAACCCAAAAAACCCAGACCAAACACACAGATAAGGTGTTTAATAGCAGGAGGTGAAGAAAACATGTGCTGCACAGCTGCACATATGCAATGCATAAGAGACTGTGCTGCAGTGAGGGTTGCCATGGAGACTGCTGGAAGGCAGTAAAAATGCAATAGGATCTGAAAGTGAGGTGCTGAGAGCGTCACGTATGAACCCTCAGGCCCTACTGAAGTTGAGGCAAATTGAGAACTGTCCCTGATTATTGCCAAAGCCATCTAGCACTGGGCATGATGAGACTTAGGTGGGCAGCAGTAGTTCATGGCATAAGAGCTACCAGGAGCGATTACCTTCATAAGAGTGATTCCTCAAGAAGCCATCATCCCAGGAAGAAAAGAAAGATTTAATTACTGCTTAACAAGAATGTTGCCTGTGCAACAGCTTTCCTTTTTCAGAGTGAGGTGTAAATTACTTAGCCTTTTAAAAAAAAGTTACCCTAGCTAGCATGGCTGGTGAATCATGAGGCCTATGTCTTATTCCCACGACTCATAAAACCTTCCCTTTCTATAACAGGGCTGGAGTAAGGAGTGATAAAAAAGTGATCCTTATTATTCTGTGCAGCAAAGAGACAGCCCCATCCACTGTTTCCATACAGTCATCCCAAATAACACAGTGATGCTATCATACTGAGCAGCACTCACAGGTTGACACACAGGGTTTAAGCATCCATCTCAAAATATACGTCTGAAATCCTGGCCCTCCTGAAATGATCTGGGAGTTCTTCACGAAGTACAGTAGGTTCACGTTTCTTTCATAAAATATGAACTATAATAGAAGAGATGCTATTTGCATGGTCATCAGTCCTCACTGAGATTTTTCTGGACTAATGCTGCTTATCCCTGTTCTTCCTTTCCTGATGCACAATCATGTTCAACGTGACCCAGCATCCTGAGCCCATGCAGAATCCCACTGGCCAATGACAGACTGCAGGCTAGACCCTGGGAATTAAATGATGTGTTTATAGCACAATAATCTAGAAACTAAAACCCTGGAGATAAACAGGGAGCTAATCAACTTATTAGTATAGATAGTATAGTAGGTATCAATGGTGGCAAAATTACATTACCACTGTTTTTTTAAAGCAATTCTGAAAAAAAAAAAAAAACCAAAACCCAAGCTAAACAGCTTAGTTTGCAAAACAATTGCATGGACTAGAGTCCTTGAGAAATTCTCTCTCTGTACAAGAAGCTGAACTTTCTTCCACATGAACAGCACATTGTACAGATCCAGTTTAGAAAGAGTATTGAAAGAATTACCTCCTATCAAATGAAAAATTATTTGGATTGGTTTTGACCCTAAATTACAATGTATAGTTGATTAATGGGGCATGTCCGTGATGGGAAAAAAAAAAAAATCTATAACTGAAACCCTGAAACCTGCTAAGAAATTCTGAAAATGTCTACAACCAATTATTCCCTTAACACTTGTGATGATGTTGGATGCCATTTATTACAGCCAAGAAGTTTATATTTTTTTCCTGTAAGAAAGTTAAATCATAGAGAAAACTTACATATAATTTATATATCACTGAAATTGTTTGTTGTGCCTATGGGAAAGCAATTTCTTTCCACATATTACTAAGTTCTGCTTTCATTTTACTCATTCGTTTATCAACATCTCTCTATGTAATATTGTAATGTAATATTACATCTTTCAAATCATCCTATAATGTACAGATAAATAAAAGATATTAACCACCTGCCACCTGTAAATAGTTCTGCTTATCAAGTACTGAGGTTCTTTCAGTTCATTCTTATTTTAAAAAATTCCCATTTAATATCCATATTAGTAACATACACTACCTAACTATTCTGAAGTTACATATGCAGACATTTCTTCCGCCAAAATTAAGGTGGTCTATGCAATCTCTAAATCCTGTCTTTTTGCTCCTCTGTGCCTCCATACACCCCTCCCCCCCACCGCCGCTGTAGGAATTCAACCTTATTTATTCAGTGTTTTAGATGGTTATTGAGGAAAGATGAGTGAGAAGCCTGGAGCTCTCACACAAAAGTTGGACTGGGTTCTGTAAACCTTTTTGAGTCTAGTGGTTTCCAGATGAAATGCAGAAGTTGACTGCAGTGTTCTCTGCATTCACTATATTAAAGTATAATTCAGTAGTTTCACTATTTTCAGTAGTTTCTCTTTTCTGTTGGTAGAAATGAACTTACTGAATTAGCACAGCTAAAATAGTTGCTTTAGCAGCTCACAAACCCTAAAAATTATCAAGCTTTTGCTTCAGTGTTTACTCAATATTCCATTTCTTCCTAATGCTTCATTGTGCTGCTTCAGAAAAGTCTATATGATGACACAGTCGATTGAACTTATTTTCACCACTGTTAAATGGAATCAAACATAATACAATTTCTGTATGAGTTAATTACCCTGGTTCATGTAGTGCCCTGTATTTCATGGCTTAGATGGTCTTCCTTTTTGACCTCATATAGCTAACCATTACAAAAATCTTTGTCATACACAGATGCTGTGAAAACTGAGAGCTTTGAATTTAAATGCTGCAAAACTAGCTAGACTCAGAATCATGACAGTGCCCTGTGAAGAAACACATATTTTTAAATAAGGAATAATTTAGGATTTAGAAAATTCACACATTTTCTGTTCATCAGGTTGTCATTCCTATGTCAGACTTTGATAAATTTTGGTGGTATCTGACTACTATATCATCACTGAGAGTTAAAAATAAATACACATGAAGTGTAGTTGCTTCTTCACCTTGACACTAATCGACTGCCCCAGCCCCCTGAGATCTCAATCCATCCAGACATCACTGTTCAAGTGGTTGGGTTTGGCACCTTGTTTTGATTGCATCATTCTCTCTATGATATGTGGCTGATTCCTTTGCATACATGAAGCAAGTTTTCTGTGATAGCCTTTAAAAAATCATTTATTTTACCCTATTCCCGAAAGACTTGGGATTTGAACAAGATATCACCCCTCAACTTTGCACTATTATTGTTTGTATTTTTTTTTCCTATCCACACTTCTATTCTTTGCATCCTCTGCTGAAAAAAAGTCACTCTAAACATTTGTGAAGGAATTCCATTATCAGTTTTAAGTCCTCCCTTAAAAGCTTCCTTGTCTCAGATTCCCTGTAGCCAGTACAAAACCAGAGGAATGGGTAAGGTTTTTACACAGCTTCCTAAATTTCATTTTAGATTTGGCATCTGTGTCTTTATGCTGGGACAACTCATCAGATAGATACTCCATGTTAATATAAAAGATACAAACATCATAGGTAGAGAATATGCTTTTCCTCCCATGCACAGCTCCTTCCTGAGCACTGATCTTTGATCAGAACTCTTAAGGCTTGTGCAATGCAATTAAGATCAATATTTGTAAAACATTGTGTGCTGGTTTTGGCTGAGATAGAGTTGAGGGGATCACTGCTCAGGGATGGGCTATCGATCACCAGGTGGTGAGCAACTGTCACATTGTGCATCACTTGTTTATATATATTCCATTTTATCCATTTATTTAATTATTTAGTGTCCTTTTGCTGTCCTATTAACCTGTTTTTATCTTAATCCATGGGATTTTTTTTCTGATTCTCTCCTCCATCCCAAGTGAGCGGCTGTGTGTTGCTTCGTTGCCATCTGGGACTAAACCACAAGATATTGATATAGTGGTTCTCAATCTAAATTGTTATGGTAGAAGACCTGTTATCCTAGATATTTAAATCTCAGCTACTTCAAGGAGTGGAATAGCTACCACAGGGAATAATGCAGTTGTTGATGAATAGACTAAGTCACTTGCTAGATACACTCTGATTTCTTTCTCTGATCTATGAAACCATAGCACTACTCCCTATAGCTCCACAACTGTTTGAATAAAAAGCCTGGGATTCAGTAAGAGTACTGGCATCTATCCTCTGGAGGGCTTGGCAATGTGAATGCCTTGCTGCAAAGGAGACTGTTCCTGAGTTTCAGTCTAGCAACCTCTACTTGTATAGCTGCAGTGCTAAGAATTGTCATGGGAACCTGTGATGTGATCAGCAGGGTATGACAAAAAATGGTAAGTGGAAGAAGAAAAGAAGAAATAGACTAAAGCAAGCTGAGAACTGTCATGGAAAAGCATCCTGGTAGTAATGGGAACTGTCATGGAATCCCTTGGTGAAGATGGGGGACATATAAGAGAAAGGTTTGGATTATTTCCTTTAGACAATAAATAAATAGATAGCTACATAAGCAAAAGCATCAGGGAAGCTTTCTAAAGATATGTGGAACAAAAATCACTTCAGAAAAAGATCCACATTCAGATCCATGGGACGTGTTTGTCAAATAACAAAAGATTGCTGTTTCTTTCATGCAAGGAAAAATATATGTTTTCTTCTATAAGTCAAGTAAATGCAAACCAATTGTAGATTCCAGGAAGCTGAAGTCAGACCAGAGACAACTGCTAGCCTGTCACTTGGGATTCATACAAATACCTCAGGCAAATACCTTATGTTACATGCCAGTTATATCGGAGCGTATATGTGGTTACTCAGTTTCTTTAATTGTACTATAGGAAAAGAACGTAGTTTTATCTTATTTGTGGTGAGTTTGGGGTTTTTTTTCTTTTTAAGATGGAAATTTTTCCTTCTTTCTGGAGGAAAAAATGAGGGAGGAACACACATAAAGCTTTTTAAACATCAAAAAGGATAAAAAGTGCCTGTTCAGTACAGGCATGAGCCCAAGTTAGCACAATGTGGTACTCACTTTCTTTGGCTTATCATGAGCTGCTTCAGGGCATTTCCAACCTGCCTGCTTAAATTAAAAAATGCAGCATACAGTAAACAAAATCACATTTTCCTTACAGCTTTCATCAGCTACATACTCCACAGAGCTCAAAAGGGAGAAGTAGCAGGAGTAAAATATCTCTGAAGAGAGTTCCCAAACTAATGGTATTGATATGGAAATCATTAGAGAAATTCTAGCAGTTCACCGCAGAGTTTGTTATTTAAAGAAACTAAGGATATGTCTAAAACACAATGCTGACTGTGTCTTCAGAGTATAGGTGCACCTGAGTTACCTTTAAATTAATATTGGTCATAAGATAACTGTAGTACTACAGAGATCTTGGAGCTACAAAGTCCCCTGAAAAAGACAGGAAACTATCCCATTCTGTACTCTCACACCTTTCTGGATATAAACATCTGAAATACATAATTCAGAAATGTTTGCCCTACAGAGAAATACTGTGTGTGTTCTCAAGGCATACAGTACAAGTAGTGAAACTGCTTTGTCATAAGGAAATCAGAATACAGCACAAATTAATTAGATAATTTAGAGTGAGGAATTTTTTTTTTTTTTTTCAGGATAAAACCCCTTAATTTTTTTCCCAATTGAATAGTTTCACAGATATTGAGATATTCCATGCCTGCCTTTGCTGGGGAAGAACTACACAGAAAATTTAATGTAAGCGTAGCCCAGCAGCGAGTAGGAGGGTAATGGCCAAAGCTGGGACTCTTCATAGAACTGCCTATATTTTTTTGAGATTTTCTGTGTCCTGTGCTGATCCTTCATGATCCTTCCTGTTCCTGATCCTTCCTGTTCTGTTCCTCACAGTATTTTTGCCTCAGGATCATTCCTTTCCAGTTCTCCATGTCCTGACTTTGTACCCTTCATAAAATTTCCCGTCTCCTCATCTTCTGCTACCAAATAGGACTTGGGCTGACATCAGACTATTAACTTCATTTGCTTTATCATCCTGCACCTGCCTGGCCTCTGTCTGTAAACTGGCTTGGGAAGAGACAGTCTTACTTTGCATTGCAAAGCACAGTTCCATTCTGTTCCTTCAGCCTGATGCTGAAAAAGAGGATTCATAGGACAATTTCAATACGTATTACAAAAATGAACTAGCATTGGTTGAAATGAAAAATTAGAAATTAGAAACTACTAATTACTAGTGCTGTTGGCTATACACCTTGAAGAGTATTGGAATCAATGTTTGATGACCAAGAAGTTCCAGTGTGTAATGCTGTCTTGTACTGCCACCGGCAGCCTCCAGTGTACACTAAATCAATATCTTCTATTGACTGTGTGAAGCTATAAATTTATGCCTACTAGACATTGCTCCCTTGGCCACTTTATCACTTGCCTCGTCATGCTTGGCCCCACTGCTCCTCCGACCTCTGCAGGTTCATTTTCTTGAGTAAGGCAGGGTGTGTATCTATTCTGCATCTGAACACATTTCTTTTTGCAAACTTAGTGTAGTTATTGATCTTCCAGTTCCTCACAGTCCTTTAACCTAAATGTTAAGCATAGTACAGGCTAGAGCATCTGATTCTGTATCCTTTTGCATAGCAGACATGGACTTTGTAACAGAATCCTCTTCTTATACTGGATCTATTGCTATACCAATTATAGAGAGCATGAGTCGCATAGAATCCCAGTAAAAAGCTCCAGCTGCAGTAAATCATGTTTTTCCTTCAAAATAGGCCTAGTTATATCCTCATTTTGTCAATCAAAGTGGCAGCTCACGTATTAAAGGAGTCAGATGGACTTTGACCTGATTTCAGCTTTAGCGTATGAATTGAAATTCCTTTTCCATAAGAACTAGACAATTTTCTGCTGACTGTAAACAGCACATCCCTGAATAGGGAAAAGGATTTGTTTGCAATCTGAATATTAATTTATCAGTTTTATCTCACCTTAATAATTGTCTTGTTTGGCTGATAATTTCTTAATGCATTTTTAAAAATGAAATCAATTAATTATCAGAAAATACATTTTTTTTTTCCCTCCCCCCTCCAGCTGCTAAATTAAAATCCATACGTTTTAAAGGCAGGGTGATAGTAACGCCGATTACTTTTTCAACTATTATTTATTTTTACAGTGAATCATCAATGCCGATTACTTTTTCAACTATTATTTATTTTTACAGTGAATCATCAATGTCCATTGTGTTACGTGGTAAGATACCCAGACCACAGGAAGTGCAAACACAACAAAGTGATTTCTTCAGACATCTTGGTAAAAAGAGAAGAAGGTGTAAGTCTAAAGGGAAAGGGCCAGAACATTTCATACAATTCTTTTTGCTCTGCTAAAAGAGAGTCCACCTAAAGCATAAGCTGTCTTGATTAGGATTCCTAAACTGATTTAGTCTGTAAAATATAAGCTTTGCACTTTTAATCCCTGGAATTTCACCTACTGTGGGTGCAAATTTTTACCTGGAGATTTTCTGTAAGTGGACATTAATTACAGGGAAAAAAGGATTACTTCAGTTTAGAATTAGGGGCATATAAAACCAACTCAGCCACTGTCTTTCCCTCCATGGCCTTCTTTCATGTACATCTCAAACTGCAGAGCTGAGACCAACTATTTTGTCTTTTGAGTTGTTATCAACCAAAAAGATGTCTTGCCAAGTATGCCATACTGACAGGTATTTTCAGAAAGCTTTTCATTAAGGGATAGTGTGACAAATTCACTATTCAGTCACATAAAGGTACATCCAGCTTCTGTCACCAGAATTACTCCATACATAAACTGAAAAAAACTAGAGCAGAATTTCATCCATTACCTTTAGGATTAATGCCTGAATGACACAGCTAGAATACATCTGACAGCTTTTCCTGCTAATGTAACTGTATTGCATTGTATTATGAATAGTATTAATTAACACTCCACTTACAGGTGATCCAATCAGTTAATACACGCCTTTGAAAAATGTAATACTGCCCTACTGCAAATGGATATTCAAGCTGACTTGTACAAACCTATTTCTATTCATTTTTATTCCAATATTCCTATTTCTAACTTTGTTCCTTCAACATTTGGCAGGGAACACTTAGACTGCGTGAGGCATCCTGTGATCTGTATCATGGGGTGAAAATGCTGGCAGAAACCACTGTGAAAACTGCAGGGTCTCCTCTTGAATTACTAGCTCTCTGTTTGATCTCCCTCTCAAGCAAAAACTCTAAAAAGCAAAAAAACCCAACCCAACAATGAACAGTTTCACTAAAATGCATTCATGTCAGCATAAGTGGGTTCTCATAAATTTTGATGGGACATGTATGTAGATGTGAATCAGGAAGTAAAATGAATGGGAAGTGCAACATAATGCATTTAGGAGAAGTTCTTCATTTATGCAAGAATAATAGAGAGTCTCAAATTCATGATTAATCATAAAAATTATGAAACCTCCTCTGCAAGTGTTTCCACACTTTTTGCTTTCTGTTAAGCTATAATTTGTTGATTAAATTAACATTTTCTATAGGAATGTTCATGGAATGAGCAGCAAGGGTTATTATGGTCTTAAAGCAGTTTCCTTGGCATTTTACAAGGCAAGCATAAATCGCATTTCGTATTTCATAGTTTCCACTTCCCTTGAGGGCCTTCAGTGAGAAAATTGCTAACTTAGGCAAAAAAAAAAAAAAAAAAAGAAATGCTTTTACTTTTGCAGCGTTATTGCAAGAGGAAAGTAACTATAGGTAGAAGGAATATTTTGAAAAAAACCAGCATGGACACTTTCACCTTAGTTGTGTGGCCTAGAACTTTGTTGTTTCTTTGATAATTATGGAAACATTGCAATAATATTTATTTACCAACTTATTTTCCCGGATATGGTACTTGTTTAGAAAAAAAGGTTGAATCATGTATAATTATGGTTAAGGAAACTAATAAAATAAATAACTATCTAGAGTATGAATTTGTCAGCCCAGATATTCTCAAGCAGTTGGAACTAATCAACAGCACATCAGACTAACAGCTAAGTATTACAGTGTCATTCCTAGATCATTATCTATATAAATATTCATGTAAAGAAAGCAAAACTGTATAATCAGAATTGTTTGCTTACTAGAAAAATAGGGACAATATCGTCATCAGTGAAAAAGGGTAGTTGTAAGTATGCACAGGTTATGTAAATAACATTACATCACTATGTAAATAGTGATGAAAATCTTTGCATTTTAGACAGACATTTTAATGGCTTAACCACATAGTTAAAATATATTTTACACTTCCACCATGGGGAAAGCAACGCCTGCATGAGGACACAACTGTAGGCAATTTTTCCTGTTACAAACATGCAGAACACGCTTATGCTACAGAATAAATTAAAATGTAAGGATCTGAAGCTAAGGATGACTTGACATGGTTGGCTGACACAGTACAACACACGATCACAAGGAGATACTAATCAACATCCAATACCAACTGATGTCTGAGGTAACAAGCTCTGTTTCTCAACATTCATTAAAATAACGTCAACAGTATGCAGATGCAGCTACATTTCTATATAAACCCATAAGCACTATCTTGGCTATCTCTGGCTCATTTTATGTAGTATGGTGTATAGGTAGCTGTATCTTCTTTTATTACTCGGTATCACATATTTATTTGCCCATCACAACCCAATTTATTGTGCTGCTTGAGTGTGTCTATACTCCATGTGGAGCACATGTAAGATCGTCTTCAAGAATTAGACTTTCCATGCATGCAGACAGATGAACTGCAGCAGCAAAACCAGATTTGGAATCAGGCTCTAATGATTTATCCATAAAGTTAAGTAGGACTGCAAGTTTAAATCTACTCCAACAGCTTGCTTATTTCCACTGTGGGATAAACAGCAGTACAGAAAAAACCCAAAGTACTCCCAGACCAAGAAGCTCTCATCCCAGAACAGTCAGTCCTGGTTATTATTACACTTCCAGAGTATGGTATCTTCCAGAATGCAAGTGGAATTTATAGGCACTTGGCGTACCTTCTTGCAAAAAGAGGGTAAAATGTGTCTAGCAGGGCAAAGATTTGCCTTTCATAACCTAGTCATTTTTCAAATCTAGTATAAAAGTTAGGTTACACTGTTTGCACAATGCTGTCAAGGTTGATGAAAGTCAGACCTATTCTGGAAAACAAAATGAAAATAAAAAATTAGAACGATGCTGAAAGAGTAGGTAGAGTTTGTGCCAGATTGCAAAAATCTTATGACAGTGGTCACATAAATATTAAGAATACCATTTCAATACCCAGCTAGTTCTACTGCAATACCTTTTCCCTTTCAGACTCTTGGCTGGCATCTTACTATTTTAGCTGCTCTAAATTTCATTGGGCCAACTTCCAGTTACGTGGAGAGGGAGAATGGGATGGGAGGCTAAGAACATGTACAGAAATAGAACTTAAATCTTGTTTGGCCTAGCAACAGCTGCAGAAGCTTCATTCCTATAAAATATTATTGATGTTTTCTCATTTTTAGATAAACAAATATGACATGCAATGACTGGTATTAGTTGTGGGAAATTGTTAATGGCTGAGAATGCCACCTTACTATATGCCAGTGGATGTAACTGAGAAGATTCAGTATGGCCTTTTTTTTTTTTTACATATACAGGATATTTTTTTTATGTCAGTTTTGATCTTGTCTAGGAGAATTAGTTGTAAATTTAGAAAAAATTGCCTTGCTTGACATTCATCTCTTCATTACCAGAATAGATTTGGAGTACTTAAAAAAAAAAAAATACCAAACCAACTTCACAGAGTGATAGCTTGAATGACTGAAATAAATAAAAAGAAATAGCAATAATAAAAAAAAAATACTAAATACAATCAAGAGAGATTATAAATGTCTCACTAAAACTGACGACAAAAGCTCACTCCCCCTCATCAACACCCAAATCCTTAACATCAAAAAGGAATAAGACATTAAAAAGCTTTCTTAGGATTAACACACTGCCAAATTTTTCCTTCTAAGCCCATGCAACTATTGCCCAGAAAGGCACAACTACTGCAGAATTATTAGAGTTTATTCACTAGGAATTACAACTGATTTATATTTTTACACATGCGAGAAAAAAAAAACAAACAAAACAACCTAATAGGAGAATTTTTCCATAATACTAAGAACAAAGAATCCTTTGTGTAATATTATTTGACATATTGTTAAATATTGCAAAGCATTTGACACTGTCCCACATGGCATCCTTGTCTCTATATTGGAAAGGCATGGATTTGATGGATGTACCACTTGGGGAATAAGGAATTGCCTGGATGGTTACACCAAAAATGTGGTCAAAAGCTCGATGTCTAAGCAGAGACCAGTGACAAGCAGCGTTCCTCAGGGGTTGGTGTTGGGAACAATATTGTTCAACATCTTTGACAGTGGCATGGACAGTGGGATCAAGTGCACCCTCAGCAAGTTTGCTGATGACACCAAGCTGTGTGGTGCGGTCGACATGCTGGAGGGAAGGGATGCCATCCAGAGGGACCTGGACAGGCTGGAGAGGTGGGCCACTGCAACCTCATGAAGTTCAAGCAGTGTAATTTTGCTAAGTGGCAACTAAGAGTACATGATAACAGTCCGAAAAGGGCAGCAGACCAAAATTTTAGGTCCTTCAATGGAGTATAACTAAAAGTAAGGAAATGAAATTAAAACTAGAATAATCAGGGACCTGATACTCTGGACACCCACTAGCCAACATCACTTCCTATTTTGACAGCCTGTAATAAATTCCTATCTGTTTTTTGATAACACTCATCAGATATTTATAGAGTACCATCTCTTCTTTGCTCATTGCTAAGTGAAGCAATATTAATAGGCTAGTTTCAATAGCAAATGTGACTAAATACTACATGTTTACAGAAGTAATTTATTAGGCTATCTAACAGATTACTCACAACTGACTTTGAAATGTGTCATTTTGTGTATCTTCCAAGTGAAGTGTGAAAGCCTCAAACTGAGACTTTTTGAAAGGACTTGCAGTGAAAAAGCTTGGTGCAGTTGTTTTAAAAAGCCTTAAATTTGAATATTTTCTGTACATCCTTCAGGCCATTTGCAGACCACCTGGACCGCTTACTGAACTTCCAGTGTGTTATTATAGCTTTTTTCCTAAGCGTTACCTGGGAAACAGCTGTTGATTAGGTGAATTTTTCAGGCAATGGTGACATGTTATTCTGTGTCACCAGCTTTCTGGGCTGCCCCACAAGTTGACAGATGCTCATGTGGAAACGACCCAGAGGAAATGGCTAAAGGCTTTATCCAGGTCCCTGGAAAAGATGGCATCTAGGAGCAGTACCAGGAAAATTCATCTAGCCTACCACTCAGTTCTAGCATAGTTCTGAACATGCCTTGGACAGAGATCTCCAGAGATCAGCTTTCAAAATAAGACACTGACAGAAGTCTATTGCTGGATGACATCTTTCCAGGATCTTCTCTGATACAGAGAACAGTGAACACAGGTTTTGTGCAGTGCTTGATTTATGCATGTATGTTCAACTGTACTGGACATGTGCAATAGAAACATATTTGTGGATAGTGATAGCAGTGGCATCTTCTCACATCAGAGGAATGTATAAGACTTGCTTTGCCACATGTAGGGAGAGCACAGTTCAGGCTGTTGCCAAATAAAGAAAATAATTATAATCTGCATTTCACAGTGGAAACACCAGATCAGAGAACTCACCTGATTTATAGAAATCGCATATTAGATGTCTCTGGCTTTTAATGAAACCTCATGCTTTTGATTTAAATCCTCCTCAGAACAGCATAGTTTTTTATCTGAATGATTTCAACTGAAAATAGAGTGAGAAAGGTATGGAGTTCTCAGTTGCAGAAAACTGGGGACTACTGGTTTTCTTTGGGGAAGTTTTAACTTTCTAGTTTCAATTGTACTTCATCTTTCTTTTTCCTCTTCACATACATTAGCTCCTACCTAAATCCTTCACACTGCATTTAGAACCAAATAAAGCATTAATATGTTCATCTGTGTGAAATGTTCTCTTAACTATTACCTCAGGCAGTCATTTAGTTGAATCTGATAGGGGAATGTATTGACATTGTTAAGGTTAATGACCCAGTGATTAACAATACACATTTTGCAGCTCAATGCTTCCAGTCACTGTTTCACAGAGTAATGTGGAAGACGACGTGTATTATGCTACAATATCTGGAATGGAGTCTTTCTTTCTACATAATAGGTGATGTAAAAGAAATCACCCTATATTCAATTTAGTAGCTCTAAAAGATGGACAAAGTTTTATACTTATCAAAAACGTGAGGAACTTCACTAAGCTCATAGATGATACTATATTAATCCTCATTATCTCATAAAGTCAGTCAGCTTATAATTTGTGTCCCACTGCATTTAGCTAAATCATCCACAATTCAAAAAAAGATACTTTTTATGCTCATAATTATGTCCTATTAAAGCTGTAGTGCTATATTGGATCATCCACAGCCCAGATCTGATCTGAACTGATGATCCACATGATTGCATTTCTATCCAGAACACACAATATGATTTTTACGCCGATCATGGGCAGACAGCTGTATTTCACTTAAAGGTAGACTTCTAGGGAAAACCAACACTCAGTCTCACATAAGGTCATCCAGATCAAATTTACCTTTTCAAAAATTTGGAACAAACCTGAAATAGGAATGTAAATTGATAATGTTTCAGTGTGTGCACCATGAGGCCATGGTGGGTTTGACTGATACTATAGATTTGTACCATCCCCTGGAAGTACATCTGTCTTTGTGTACAACAGTTGTATCAGAAATAGGGTTTCTTCTTGAATACCATGTTCTGTGGGGATTTTGGACCCTCAATGTTGCGTAGTTGACAAGAGTAATCTCACCCAGTTGCCTTTAAAAAAATAGAGTTTCCCTTCCTAGGTTTATCACACCACTTTGAGAGCACTGGTATAAAAAAATAGCATGACTGGAAGAAACAATATTATTTCATTTGAGTATTCCAAAACAATTTAAAAACATTAAGTAATTCAGTGAGCTTCACAGCACCCTACTTTTGTTATTAGCACTGCATTAGCATTTTCAAGTATTCACAGGACCCAAATGTATGCTTGGACTTGCTTGTACTAAATAATTTTCAGGTTAATTTTAGGCATAACATAATGAACTAAGCAAATAATTAGGATAGTGGCAAAATCACATGGTTACTCGTATCTGTCCTGCAGGCATCATAACAGATTAGTGACTACATTTATTTTTTTACTTATTTATTATAAATTAAGAGGTGAGCTGAGACATAATCAGCTTACAACATATCAGTCATATTTGGATTCCAAATTTATGCGCTGGAGTGTTCTTATTTTCAGAGAACATGTTCTGAGTAATTAATGAAAGAGGTAAGTATTCACAGTCTCTGAAACTTTTAACAGTTATTTAGATGATTAAGAATGGACTGAAGCAACTTTCTTAATTATTTAGTTAAAAATGTGGAACTACGGCCCAGATCCTCATTCACATTTACATGTTAGATCCCTGCAGCAAAATATATAATCTATAAATTACACAGCAAATACAAACGGGTAAAACTATTAGTCCTGGAGAATGGTTTTCAAGGAGAGGAGTCCATCTCAGAGAGACATCCCATTGAAAAAGGTATGCCTGTTTTCTCAACCACCTACATCAGCCTCTCCCACAAAACACTCACCTTTCCCTCACATTGGCTCATGTACTATAAGCTTTTAGAGGTCTAAGACTTTAGGAAGAAGATTTGTGAACTGAGATGGACAATTACCATTCCCTTACATCCCCCTTAAGTACAGTGCTGCATATGTTGCACCTGGTAGACAGGCAGTATTTTGAAGTATTCAAAAGCTGTCAGCATCAGAATACATTACAGTGCTGTGAAAGGTCATTTGCTGAACATTAGATGCAGAAGGTATATGCTAATCCATGCCAGTCGCTCATATTAAGAGAAAATTTTATGAAGAGGAATAGCTCTTTCATAAGAAAACCAGGATGAAAGGCTACAACTTCAAGGCATGGATCAAAGGAGAGGTAGGAGGCAAATTCTCTCTTCCACGCTTGACACAAACAGCAGATGCAGCCAAGATAACGGCAGTAAAACATACCAAAGACATATACCTGTTAAGTAAAAATGTCTTTTGTTTAATTCCTATGATTTACACTTTCTTCTTCCTACAACCTTATGGAAACAGACTAGGCGACCTGAGTCATTCTTCACTGTTTATGAAATGGTATCTTAGTAAATTTTTACTGGCTCTGCACCTTCTCAATATTTGTAAAACTTTCTGCTCATGAATATGTAGCTTGCTTACTGTATATGCAGACTACCCTTGTTTTCAGGGCAGGAAATTTTGACTGTTTTCAAAGGTGTGTTTTAAGGAACCTATGAATAGAAGAAATCTCCTGAGGTTCTAACACGGACAATCTCGTCTTCAAGCGCTTTAACCAGATCTATTTCTTTCTTAAACTAGTTAAACTTTTTACTTCTGCTGCTCTTGCTGGAAAGCTGTTTCACACTTTTCTCACTGTGATGGTTAAAAGCAGTCTTCTCTCATGTGTTGTTTTCTTGCATGTTTTTTTCCTATTCATAGGAATTTATGCCACCGCTCTTTCTGGACATGTCATCATTGATCAGCTTATTTTCATGGGCATAAGCATGGCAGGTTTATAATTTCCTCTAGTAAACTGTCTTGCCATCACTGCCAGAAGCTCAGTAGTCAGTCTCTGGATCACTTCTACTCTGACTTCTTCACGGTGGGGAGAAGACAATACTCTGAATGAGGCCTCACTAGTCCTTTCACCAATGGTGTTAATAGCTGCTTGTAGTAGCTATCCACATTCCCACAAGGAACACACAGTTTGAGCCATTTTTTCGATCTCCATCAGGATGATACAAACAACTTAGGGGTATAATCCAGATGTCTATGTACAAGATGGTCACTACAGTACCATGCATCTGAATCCTACCCCTCACTTCGGGATAGCAAAAGTTATGTGAGATTAATTCTATCCCATAAGCAAGATATTGCACTTTGTTCTTTTTAATTTAATTTCACTTATTGCTCACCTGTCTTTTAGATTAATAACTAAGTAAAATCAATTCCAAGGTGTTCCTTTGGAAACTCTGCCAATCTTCTAGGCTACTATATCCTCCTTCAAAACACTCTTGCATTCCTTCCAATGGATGAAAGAAAATTCTGGTTTAATCAGTGCCTACTGGGTTCAAATCCCTTTCAAAGAACTCAAAACAACCATTCTTTTTTATAAAAAAATTTGCCTCTCAAACAGTGTTTTTTCCCCCCCAGCGTTTACTTCTTAAAGTCTTTAAACTAAGGAGAGAAAACTGACAAACAAACAAAAAAACCCCAACAGTCAACCAACCAACCAACATACACTTGCTCTAACTGCAGATTTTTTCTCTTTGGAAAAGTTTTAGTAGGCATGTCCTAAAATTTTAAGGGTAGAAATATTCAAGTACCAGTGCTCAGAAATATTCTCTGTCACTGTTTAATTTACTAGTACAGACACAGCCTCTGACTCCAATGAAGTCAGTGATAATGTGCTGCCAGACACATTTCTTCAGTTAACAGTCATACTTTAAATACTTAGAGAGCTTTTTATACTATATTATCATTAAAGTGACCTTCTAGGACAGTGCATAACCACATCCCTTTTCACTTAATAAAGTGTTAAGAAGATATTCTTATTGTATAATGATATAAATATGGAATTGCAATTACATTTTATAAAATAAGTTTGTAACCTTTAATGTTCTAAAACCAGCAGATACTGTACACTACAGAGGAAATGTGAGTCCCGTAACATTCTTGTGGGGAACTTACGAATCAGTAATTTATTTGACCTTCCAGCTATAGTTACCGACACAGTCATCACCGTAACAGGTGAGATGTATATTCCTTCATGCAGGCTCACATTGTTAGACAGGGAAGTATGTATTATATCTAAGATGACAGCAGGGACAGGAAAAACAAAAATATCAAACTACTCTTCATATTCGCATCAAACCAGTGTCTTAGAGAGGAAGTATTTTTTTGGATAAGACATTTTTGCTGTCTATTTGACTACTGAACCAATATTTGATGGTCTGGTGAAATTCCCAGTGAGTGGAAAAGGGGAAAAATAAATGCCACCTTTAAAGGGTAAAAAAGGAAGATTTAGGGAACTACAGGCGAGTCAGTCTTCTCTCTGTGCCTGGGAAGATCATGGAGCAAATTCTCCTGGAAACCATCCTAAGGCACATGGAGAATGAGGATGGGACTGGTGACAGCCAACATGGTTTCACTAAGGGCTGATCGTGCCTGACGAACATGGTGGCCTTCTATGATGGGGTCACAACCTTGGTGGATAAAGGACGGGCAACTGATGTCATCTACTTGGACTTGGGCAAAGCATTCGACACCATCTGGCACAACATCCTTGTCTTTAAATTTGAGAGACATAGACTTGATGGATGGATCACACTGGATAAAGAACTGGCTTGATGGTGGCACTCAGAGAGTTGTGGTCAACAGCTCGATGTCTGAGTGGAGACAAGTGATGAGCGGTGTTCCACAGGGGTCAGTATTAGGACCAGCGCTGTTCAACATCTTTGTCACCAACATGGATGGTGGGATCGAGTGCACCCTCAGCAAGTTTGCTGATGACACCAAGCTGTGTGGTGTGGTCAGCACACTGGAGGGAAGGGATGCCATCCAGAAGGACCTGGACAGGCTGCAAAGGTCGGCATGTGCCAACCTCATGAAGTTCAACAAGGCCAAGTGCAAGGTCCTGCACCTGGGTTGGAGCAATCCCAAATATAAGTACAGGCTGGGTGGAGAGTGGATAGAGAGCAGCTCCGAGGAGAAGGACTTGGGGGAACTGGTGGATGAAAAGCTGAACATGAGCTGGCAGTGTGCGCTGGCAGCCCAGAAAGCCAACTATATCCTGGGCTGTATCCAGAGAAGCATGGCCAGCAGGTCAAGGGCGGTGAATCTCCACCTCTACTCTGCTCTTGTAAGACCCCACCTGGAGTACTGCATCCAGCTCTGGATACCCCAACCTAAGAAGAATATCGACCAGTTGGAACGAGTCCAGAGGAGGCCATAAAGATGGTCAGAGGGCTGGAGTACCCCTGCTATGAAGAAAGACTGAGACAACTAAGCTTGTCCATCCTGGAGAAGACAAGGCTCCAGGGACACCTTATAGCATCCTTCCAATACTTAAAGGAGGCCTACAAGAAAGCTGAAGATGGACTTTTTACATGGGCCTGTAGTGACAGGACAAGGGGTAACAGGTTTAAGTTGAAAGCGGGGAGTTTTAGATTAGTTATCAGGAAAAAATTCTTCACTGAGAAGGTGGTGAGGCACTGGCACAGGTTGCCCAGAGAAGCTGTGGATGCCCCATTCCTGGAAGTGTTCAAGGCCAGCCTGGATGAGGCTTTGAGCAACCTGGTCTAGTGGAAGGTGTCCTTGCCCATGGCAGGGGGGTTGGAACTGGATGGTCTTTAAGGTAACCTCCAACCCACACCATTCTATGATTCTATATGTGCAGTCCCATTCTTGCAGAACATGTTAGTTACTGAAGCCTGCAATCATGTAAGGAGGTAACTTACACTTTCTCTGAAGATTTTGTTTTGTTTTGGATCACTATTGAGGTCTTTGTCTGACATCAGTCATAAAAATGTTTCAAATATTTACTTTGAATAATGAGAATTCTTGCAAGCACTGTTTAATTTTAATGCCAGTACTGTGAACATAATATTCACATTAAATCTAGGTAAAAATAAATATCTATATATGGCTTTGAAAACTCACAAAACAGGGGAGAAATTAAACTTTAAAAAAAGAAAAAGATATCCTACCTTCTTTGCTAAAAACAATGACAGAACCTCCTGACAAAATTTTGTTTCATATTTTTATTACTATCTCTAAATAGGCTCTTTTCTTTAGTAATGTTATATTCCAACTAAACAAATTATAAACTAGAAGTTCTTCTCTAATGCAAGATTAAAAAAAATTAACAGAAAAGACACTATCACAATTCTGTAAGTACCACTTTGCATTGTTAAGCACCTGCCTGTCCAAGGACTGTTGCAGCTCTGATGTACGTAAACCAAGTTCTTCCCTACAGTCTGAAATTCGGTTTGAAAAGAACTTTCTTTGACATTGCTGTTAAAATTCTTCTCAGACTATCCAGTTATTAGCAAACAGCATTTTAATTTTTAGCAGTACAGATTTTTTAAAAAAAAAACAGTGATATCACTGATTTTTTATTTCTGCTCTTTCTTTCTTCATCCCACAATATAACGTATAGTTGGAACATAGGATAAGTTTTACCTCTTTTTTTTTTAATATCAAAGTTGTTTTTTCATATCAAAAGTACATATTATTTCAACTACTGGGGAATTTTCTTAGCCTCTCACTTTGTAATAGCTAAATATTTATTTCAAATTAAACTGGTTTTTATGATTTAGTATAACAAATTACTAGGATATTGCTAAAATATCTGTAGTACTAGAGACTAACCATTTGTCTATCAGGGTCTTTGCAGAAGAATGTGAAAAGCGGAGATCGTTTATAGCAATACATTCATCAGACATGGCTGGTGGCAGCTATTGAAACAACATTGTGGCAGTAAGCCCATCATCCTTCCATCACAAAAGATACAATATGAACTTCACTGTGCTTACGGGAAGGGTTTCCTTCTCTTGAAAAAAAAAAAATAGTATCTGCCAAAAACATAATGTGTATCTAAAAAAAAGCATTTTATGATCATGCAACTGCCCAACAGAAGCAACAGGAAAGTCAAATTAAGGCCAAGAAGTTTGGTTGTTTTTTTTTTTTTCTTATCCCATGAGTTATCATATGCTTTTAAGGTACTAGGTAAATTTGACAGCTAATCTTTAATTTTTGTTAAAATCTCATCGTGGTGCAAAAAACACAGTAGGTATACTGGCGATCATGGTTCTAGAGTTTCCAGAGATGCACACTGTTTAGTCAAAGGCTGTTGACCAATCTAATTATTACTGAAAGTTAATATGAAATTTAATAGCAGGTACTTGAAGCTTGTATTAAAATGACCTGCTTATTGCTGATGTTCCACCTCTAATAATGACCTAAAACAATATGGATTTCTGGATGCCAAATTATTTACTACTTTAAAATTAATTATATCTCCTTACAAGTTAAAATGAGGAACATCCCTGTTTGTTCCACACTGGCCATTAGAAGGTCAGAAGGAAAGTATGTTTAATCAGATCAAACTTCTGCTCCACCAGGCATTCAGGCATGTAGAGTACTCAACAAACATCACTACTTTAGAATCAGTATCAGAACTCAGCATGGAGAAGCACTTCTGTCCTACTGACTCACAGAATGGTTTGGGTGGGAAGGGACCTTAAAGACCATCCAGTTCCAGCCCCCCTGCCATGGGCAGGGACACCTTCCACTAGACCAGGGTGCTCAAAGCCTCATCCAGCCCGGGCTTGAACACTTCCAGGGATGATTAGTGCACTGGACAGACCTAAAAGTCACAGCTCAAGACTTGAGAACTAGAGTCATGGTTTCAGGAAAGGTTATAGTGAAAAACTCTAGGATCAGCTAAGATTAAGAGAAGTTCATAGTTGGTGTTACTAAAATACAAACAGACCAACCAAAAGGATCATCACTTTTAGAAAATAGTCAGTATACATGTGCAAATCCCACATTTCCAATTCCGTTCTGGCTCCTGGCAATGTTGAGGTGGTACAGAGCATTTTCTTAAGCTACAGTAGAACGAAGTTCATCTACATTAGTAGTGGCTTAAAGTTACAGGGTTTTGCTAGTAGATTGGCTTACCTGGGTGGGCCACTGAAACAGCTCCACAGCTGCCACTAATCCTAGCTGCTCAGCAGTGGTTATGACAGAGGAAGAGATACTCCACCATTAAGGGAGAGGAAGTGAAAACACAAAGTGAAGACCAATTTAATCAAAGATCTGTCTAGAACTGAAGTGTCTCACTGGACTAGCAAGATGAAGGCTAACCAGCATCCTAACTAGGACCCACGTATAGAACAATAACCTAAACCAAATCTTAAACTACTCCTCTAAGATTCCTTACATGCTCCACTACTAAATCCTTTCTCTAAGGGTGGAGCTCTTCCACCAAACATTTTGCTATCTGAACAGATAAGACCAAAGGTCTGAAGGTGTGCAAGAGACAGTTGACTTCCCCCATGATGATACCCTGCAAGCAGTGAGGAGAAATCTTCACCAACACTCTATCCATAGCTTATTTCATGGCCAATGATGACTGCTCCTCATTTTGAAAGAACAGTGACTAGCACATCCGCCACCCAATTACTAAGACAAAAACTTCAAAGCTGTAGATAGGAACTCAATATCTGGAAGCATGGTCATGTCTGTACAGACAGTGGGGCTTTTACTCTTAATTATGTTTTTAAATGATCCTCTATCACAGGCAAAAAGGCTGAACACTAGCGAGTATCTCTAAGAAACAGAAATGCTAATCATAGTGAAATTAATTCTGTCTTCATCAGAGCAAGTAAAATGCCACTTTTACTTTAACAAGACTGCACAAACAAATTAATTCTAAATGAGGCAGCATCGTTCTGCCAGTTCTCTCACAGGGCTCAGTTCTACCTTCTGCTGCTTTTCTTATTCTGTTTGGAAATTTCCTTTCAGGAGGGAAGGGAAGATTTCCACTGTGTGAAAAAAACACTCAATAAAACAACTACAAAAAAGAGAGGAAAACCACACTGGCCTAAAGACATCTTACTCAACTTTAGAGAAATAACTTAATTAGGGCACCCAAGTACAGTACATTTTTATCCTAGGCAGTTGCTAGAAGGTGTTCAAAACAAAGCAAAATGGGCATTTCTGAAGTGTGAATTAGGCCTAGAGGTACATCCACTGAGTACAGAAGGGGCCTGGGTTTCCAAGGAACACAAATACTTTCTTGCAAAGGTCTAGAGGTAGATGGGGTGAAGTTAGGCCCTCCTACATTTGAAGCACAGCCCTGAAGTGTGGCAATGAGATAAAATGGGAATGTGCCACACTTCAACATCAAGAGTTGTAAGATGTTTTGCATCATCAAAGTGGGAAGGCCAATAAGGTGTAATGATCCTTATTTTACCATTCTTTTTCATGCTATCATTATAGCAAAGAGATCCTGAGACCACACTGCGTTACTGAGTCAGTGCTTATTAAAAAGCTTTTGTACTCTAAACTGACAAGACAGAAATCAGAGGTGTTATCCCTATTTTAAAGGAATGAAACTGGGACAGGAGATGAAACAGTTTGTCTTAGGTGACCCAGAAAAAAAATTGGTGAGCAGGGAATACCTGGTAGACCTCTTGAATTTCAGTCAGACCCCTCAACTGCATAAACTCCTGTTTCTCAAACTGTTCAATCATCTGGCCATGCACTACAAGCTGAGATGATTGGACAATATGAAGAAAAAGAGTGGAGGGTAAGGGAGGAGATTTCCTTCATTTCTGCCTCTTGCCCTGACATGGCTAAAGAAAGAGGAAAAAGTTTTTTCTATCTTTCATTTTCAAATCATAGTCCATGACTTCCCTCTTTTTTTCCAAGAACATCTTTCTTTTTTTTCTTTCCCTGCTCCCTTTCTCAATATGGTTCATTTGCGGTTGTGTAGCAACAGCTCATTCCTTCAAAAAAGAGACTTGCTAGATACAAAAGATTGAATGAAAAAAGTGAGTTGTACAAGGCCGCAACGATAACCATAAAACAACCATATTATCTCAGTATTTCTTTCCAAAGAAGTAACTAGGGAGGTGTGTGGGCTGAGGGGAGGTAGGAGACAAAAAGCATCAACATTTCTGACACCCATTTCCAGCTGTCCTTGCCTAGGCCCCTAGGCAGATTCCTCTGTAGATTTGTGTGTTTGGAAAGACCAAAGAAGCATGTATGATAAAAGAAGGAATGAGAGTTTAAGGCTCAAACAACTCATAAGAAACCCATCCCAAGACAACAAATGAAAGGAAATAAACCTAGTATTTTTGCTCACAGCCATGCTTAATGCCTGCAAAAGCCCTAACTGTACCACTACCTCTGTAACTTTGAAGGATTCTTCCCTATAGGCAAACTGATTTGTTCTAGGATGCTTGTGAGCAAAAGCAAGTCTTAAATACAAAAGCTATTGATTCTTCTCAACATATAAAATAGTCACTGAAGATCCCACTGTGATACCTTACATACTATTGCAGTTTAGCTGCATTTATCATAGACAACACTAAGTCAAGTAGGATATTCCAACAAAGGCCAGGCTTAAGAAAGTCAAGAAACTTACACACATAAAACGGAAGCCAGATATTTGATGGCATGTGGTTGTAGCAGAGTAGAGGAAGATCAATATTATACAGAAGTTCAGTAGTGAGGATCAAAATAATCTTCTCCAGCTTGAAAAAAATAATATTCTAAGACTGCAACCTAGTGCCATGGTATGTCATGTCAAGTTGTTGCAAATAACAAAAGACTATATACAGAAATGGACATCATTTCTCCAATCAATAAAAAATTCCTTGCTTGCTACTCCTCAGCATGTGAAATGACTTCTTTTCCATTTAGATCCATCACTTCTTTCCCTCACTCAGTCTGGAGGAAAAAGAGAAGGTGCAGTAAGAGCATAAGAAAGGCCAGATTTCTGAGTAGGATGACACCTTTTAATAGATCTGAGATTTCTGTGAGGTGATCATGTGTCAACACAGTCAGTATCCCTGGCCTTGAACATCTCGGCCTCAATCATTGCTTACGTTATCAGCATGCAGGCGAAGACCTTTGTGCATAATGACAGAAGTAATGAAATTAATATTGTGCCAGGAAAAGGTTCAAAAGCAGCTCTTTGATGCCATAAGTAGCAGCAGCAACTATGAAACAGTAGCAGTGCTTAGATTTACATTTTCTTCCAACACCACTATGGATTCACGATAAGATACAAAGGAGTGTCTGCCCTGGTCATAACAGCTAGAACAGAAATAGCTAGATAATGATAGATAGGGGAAATCTTGGTCAATCTGATTTTTTCATCTTGATCTTATCTTGATGTATTAACTTAACTTCTCTGATGAATCCTTTCCTGTAAAGCAGAAATAGTCTAGTTCTATTTCAGGAACGTTGTGTGATGAACATTTATAAAAGTCAATGAGGATAAAAGCCAGATTCACGTACTAAGTATTAAATGAATGGGATTAATTAAGATAAAGTCTAGAGAGACCCATACCCCATCCTTCTCTTCAACTATTGGGAAATTTGCCCATGTCTTCACTTTAATTTGCAACAGCAGTCAGATATTAGACTTGAGCTACAGACTAACAATTTTTTCCTCTGAATTTTTCTAAAAGAGAAAATGTTTGATTCCTTTTTATCTTTTATGGAAAAATGAGATAATGGAACATTTAAGGAATAGAAACATTGTTAATTGCATGCCAGAAGGTTTTCACAGAAGATGGGACTTGGAGTCAGAATGGGCTGAAAAGGGTGACACGTGAGAAAAAGAGCTGTGTGGGAAGGGATGAAGAACTTAATAGTCCCTAGTAAAGCTTTCAGTAATCATGATCCCATATCTTTAGAAAAAAATTCAGACGAGGAGTTTACGTATTTCGAGGGAGATTTATGAATTCATGGGAAGGCAGATAAATAAGACTAGTACAGTGTAGCTGACCAGAAGTTACTAGGAAAAAGGGTCAGTTGTCTGTAACATAATGGAGTCAGGAAAGTGAAAAGGTTTTCAAGTGCAGGAAACTGAATGTACCTAATGGTGCCGGCTCCTGAAAACAAAGTACTGATCCCATCCAGTGTTTGTCTAGGGAACACCTGGTATTCCCAACTGTACAAACATGAAAGAAAAGAATCATAACTGAATATCACTGAAGACATCAGAGTTAATATGCTGCATTAGGTCCACAAATTTTGCTGATCTGCTATACAAAATGAAATCTGTAAAAAAAATGGGGTTTAGTAAGGAAATTGTGATCCCCTCCCAGCCATAGGAAGCATAGATATTTGATGTAGACAAGCACAGAAATGTATTGAGACAGGAGACTTGAAGGAGTCAAGTGTGGCAAGTTTGAGTAGACTGAGACTGCAATAGCTGGAGTTTTCTTTTGGATGTGAATGGAAATTATTTCAAGAGTTTCATAAGAAAGTAAGATGCACAAACAGCATTGTGAGAACTCCAATTTAAAACATGAGAACATATCAGAAAGTTTCTGAAGACATTCAGAAGTAAGACAGTACAGGCAATAAAATCTCAATTGAAGATGCTTATAAGCACGCTAAACTACATCTCTATATGACTACTGATAATGATATGGTGCAGAAAATGCAGACACTTTACTGCATCTCCCACCTAAACACTCTCACTTCCTTCACGTTCTGTCTAAAAATTACCTCCTAGATGGACTTTTATCAATTGAATATAGATACATGCAGTATTTATAAAAGGCACATTTTTCTCTGAAATGTAGTTCAGTCATTAGATACCCACATGCACTTTTACATCTCAAAAACACTGCCCTTGTTTGCCAACTTCTAATGCCTACTCTGTTAAATAAAGTCCTTCAAATATTGTTTTGTGGGCAAATGTGATGCTGGTGCAGGGGAAATTACAACACTAATAAATTAAACTCTCTACCTAACATGAACATTGATTAAACTATCTATGCTACCCTGTCAAGAACTGCATACAGTTGTCTTTTAAGAGCAAGAGGAACTAATCTCTCCTGATCTGTATCTTATAGCAGTAGTGAAATATTTCATTTATTCACTTTGCCCTGTCCTTTCATCTAATCTAAGGCTGTCAGCAAATGTTATGTTGGTTTGTGAATACAGAATGCTACATGAACTCACACTGAAGACACTAAATTCTTATCAGTTGACTATTGCATAACTGTAAGATAGGAAAACTAATTTCAGGGTGGCATTCACTTCCTGGGACAAAAATTCATCCATTCTCAATATCTATGATGGGTGAGATGAATTACTTTCTGAAGGTGACTAGTGCTCTTTATTGACTGAAGATAAAGTCTACAAAACTCTAACTATATACTGAAACTGTAGCTGGCTTAAGTACATTCTTAAAGACTTGCTGTTAAATCTGTGATGTCACAATGCTAACTTCTTCATCCCAACACCAACTCTGTCAGCCATCTAATCTTTAAAACGTTCTGAATGTTTCTGCATTATTTGCCATATCCGGTACAATACTCACAAAAAAAATTTAACAGAACTCAAATCTTTAAATACAGCACTCAGCGTTAAGATAGCTCATGAATAAATAGCAATAAAGTGCATTTTTTTTATAAATTCAGTGACATTTCTGTTTCCTCTCTGTCCTGATATGTTAAGAAAGCAACTTTACTGTAATGGATCATCTCATAACATTTACTCTGGTGTTTGATTTAATGAATCATGTTTATTTTCAGAGATGAGCTCTCCCGAAGAGCTCTGGAGAATATTCTGTGGCAGCTTAGCACATAAGAGTCCTCAGCTCTCTGTGCGTTCATCTATTGGAGTTTATGACACCCTTAACATAGTCTAAGAGTATACAACCAATGTATGCGCTGCTGCATTTAATTGTTCAGTAGCTTTCACTTCTCACAGTGAAAATGAATTTGCACTGCTATGGTCATCTCTGAAGTGGAGCAAACCCTGAGATTACTCTTTTATACAAAATACTGTATATGGCACAGATAAACACATGATAGTATGATCTATTCATCTCTATTAGTTCAAATGGTTCATTTAGACCCACAAGGATGTGGAGAAACAACTGGAACAGCTACCATAGACCACAGAAATTAGATCTGGGTGATAAACTTCAGGGCATACATGACAACAGAACTAATCATAGATAACAACCATCTCTAGTACTGCAAAGGATTTTAGTTAAGAGGGTGAGTTGATGTTATAACAAATTAGCATAGCCAGAGGAATTACACATAGCAGCATTAGTGATGCACATGATGTGTGCACTTGGGGCTTAATTAGTGATTGGCTGCAGGCCTGAATAGAAAAATAAACCTGTGAACTACCCACTGGGGAGACTGCTAGAGCTGAGGATCCCAGTGCTGGGAGAGGCAGGTTGGAGGGAGCAAGCTCTTGCTTTCCTGCAGGCTGCAGAAGTATCTAGTTATGTCTTCAGTGTGTCTAGCCAATTTTTGTCTATCCAGCCATCAGTAAGGTCATTGCAGCATGTGTGAGAGTATTTACTCTCTCAGTGTTGACAGTAGCAATGGGATTTCTTTCAAGCTCATCTGGTGTTCTGGACAGTGACTAGGGCAAGTAATCAGATCTAGACAGTACACTGCCATTGCAGTTGGATTGCTACTGTTAGCTGGAATGCGGCTAGTTGGTGAACACAAACACACATTAAAGTGTACACATACTCCCAGGTGATACTGAATAGGAAAGAATTCATCTCTATTTGAAGGCCATGCAAATTACAAGGTAAAGGGAGGAGTAGAGACTAAATTATGACTTGGAGAATGAAAAATAAAAGATACCATCTACCCAGGGCTTTTCATAGAGGTACCAGTCTAATCTGTGAGAATCCTCATGTGAAGTGAAATCAATCTACTCTGACACCTGATTCCATTGGAATAATCATTAAAATAACAAGTGGAGAGGCTAGAATGGAACGGAACCAAAGAATCATTTCTATTTCAAGCAACTGCCAAAATACCTGTTTACCACTGAGACCAGAACAACTCCAAAGCAGCTGTTGTGCTCTTCTGGGTAAATAATATGTGTTAAAAAATGTATAAACATTTATACATGTTCACCTTTGAGACATCAGCTTCTCTGAAGCAGACATTTCCCCTGCTGCATACATAATACATGCTTTGTTTGAAAAACTGCCTAAATTCATAAAGAGAGAAAAACCTGTAGGCCACTGTGTATGTACAGTGCTGTTATCTCCTGTAAATACAGAGGTAATGGAGCCTTGGCCTAGAATATGGCCTTATATTCTGTGTTCAGTCTTCTGCAAGATGCTCAAAGCATTTCTGTAAGTCTGGCAAATTACTTTTACCTACCCATTTCCAAGAAAGGTCAGGATTTTGAAAACTGTTCACTGAACTGCAGGCCTCCTTTTGCCTAAGTCCAGTGTGAGTCACAGCAAAGAGGAAAACCTCCTCAGCCAGTGATACTCCATAAGGGCTTGCTCTCTTTATCCATCATCATTAGCATTAGGACGTCGATTAGTGGTACTATTAGCAGTGTTAGGTTAACAGCTGGACTTTATGGTCTTAAAGGTCTTTTCCCAACTAAAGATTCCATGATTCTGTGACTCTCTAAGTTAACAGTGGTTCATGCAAAGCAACATTGCCTCTGATGAATTAGAGAAAGGTAAACAACTGGATAATATGGTATGTGGGATGTTACCCCTCGAAATAAGATCGGTTTGTCTGTGTGTCTACCTATCTGCCTTTTTACTGCGGTCTGCTGACAATAATTTTTTATTTCCAGAACTGATATATAGAGGTAACCCTTTCATTATTTAATCAAAATAAATTCATTTGATTGTCCACATTAAAAATCTCCCCATCATCACTTGGCATTTCATATGCAAATCTGTAATAACAGCATATTGTAAATACTGGGTCCACAGTAACAAGGGAATTAGAAAGTATGGCATAGATAAAAAGTGTCAAGTGTTTTTTTTATCAGAAACCTCCTTACTGAAGAAGAACTAAACCAACATCTATTATTCTTACTATTTCCAGCTCAAGGCACAAAGCCTAGATGGCAGTTTACAACTGAGTCCTTTGCCATTATCCTGCATCTTGTTTTCTTATTCTAATCCATTTTCACAATTTCAAAAATTTGACCAAGAATTACTCCCCACCTAGCACTCCTCTCATTGCCAACGTGCCATTAGACTCTGCAGAAAGACTTAAGTGAATCCCCAGTTTATGAAGCTTTAACTATGAATTGACATACTATTGATAAAATAATGATGAGAGGTCATGGTCTTTGTACCATTCATGGGGGGGAATCATACGGTACATTTTTATACATCTCTATCTGGGAGGTGTTTTTTAATATGTATTGGATTAGTTAAGGGATACTCTTAATAAATTAATATTATTCCAACTGCATGATAACACTACTATAAACCAAGATTACCTAGGTACCCATCAGTGCAAGGGTATGCAGGTAACAATAAAAGAACTACTTATATCATAATGATGCTAACTTCAAATTCATTTAGCAATTTTTGTGTGGACAGATGTTATATTACTTTATACAAAAGAAGTTTATCAAAATTTATCTATTGCTTTTCACAGACCTTTGATGATTTCTTTGTGCACGAAAATCCACTTCTGCATGAGAGTAATTCTATTAAATAAAACCTCAGTTTCAGAACAGCAGAACATGAACAACTCCCACTGGAAACCAGCTGAAACTACTGATTCCCATCACCTCCATAAATCACTGAGTGAGTCCTTGTTTGCTTGTTTATAAGTTCAGGTTCTGCAGAAGTGCTTTCACCTGAGAGGGAGCCCTGAAGAGCTGAGCCCTGAAGTATAATTGCTGCGTAGAGCTCTGTTCTCTATTACAAAAAAGGCCATTCTAGATGATCTAACGATCTTCCCTGGTCTTAGAGCTTTTGCAACAGCATGTAACAGCAGGGAACTATGTGACAAAACTGTATATGGTAGGCAGTCAAGAATACCCAGAATCCATGAAAATCAATACGTTATTGTGGTTTAAACCCAGCTGGCAGCTAAGCACCACATAGCCATTCACTTACTCCCCCTACAGTGGGATGGGGGAGAGAATCAAAAGGGTAAAAGTGAGGAAAATTATGGCTTGAGATAAAGACGGTTCTACAGGGGAAGTAAAAATCATGCATGCAAGCACAGTAAACAAGGAATTCCTTCACCACGTTCCATGGGCAGGCACGTGTTCAGCAATCTCCAGGAAAGCCGGGTATCATCACACATAACCGTTACTTGGGAAGACAAACACCATCACTCCAAATGCTCCCCCTTCCTTCTTCTTTCCCCAGGTTTATAGGCTGAGCGCACCATATGGTATGGAGTATCCTCTTGGTTAGTTGGGGTCAGCTGTACTGCCTGTTTCTCCTACCAACTTCTTGTGCACCCCTAGCCCACTTGCTGGTGGGGTGGTGTAAGGAGCAGAAAAGGCCTTGACTCTGTGTAAGCGCTGCTCAGTGTTTACATCCCTGTGTTACCAACATTGTTTTCAGAATAAATACAAAACACAGCCCACAGTAGCTACTGTGAAGAAAATTAACTATGACCCAGACAAAAGCAGAACTGAGGTATATTTGTGTCTGACCAGGTATGACAGCTCAGAATGCAATGCACCAGAGTAGTTACAGTAACTGCTCACAGCCTTGTTAAGTTGGTGCAAAATACATTCTATAAAGTGAAACCAGGAGTTTTCAGGTAAGGAATCAGCTGGTGACAGCTCTGGTTACCAGTTGCTTCTTATTTAATACTTTGTTCTAAAAATGTTTGCTATACAGCTCAAGGTGCATATATATTTCCCTGTGTACTAATTATGACAGGGAAAAAAACAAAAAGTCAATACACTGGCTGCTGATAATGGTGATGTCCAGAAGACAGACAGGTTTGAAAATGACACATCAACTAAAACCAAGAAGATGCAAACATTAAAGAAAACATTAAAGTAAAGAAAGAAAACTTTATTATCGCTCCAAAACACAAATCTATTTCCAAGGAATGTTGGTAATCGCCCGGTTCTGAAATCTTCGAGGGAAAGATCAAAAAAGAACAGAAATTATAAAGAAGGTCAAGAACATCAAATTAAAAATGAAGTAACTGTCAAATTCAGAATTCAGCTTTAACTCTATACAAAGTAACTAAAAAAAAAAAAAATGTTAAGATGTAGTCAAATAATTTTCCAGGGATTTAATAAGAAATAAACAAATTATTCCAGTAATGAAATGGCTTCAGTGTGTTGGTAACATGTTCATTTTATGGCTAAGATACTAGTTTATTTTTGAATTTTGTACAAAAATTTCATATTGTGCCAAAATTTTTGACCATTCTGGTCTCTGAAGAAATTAAATTTCTAGGATCTTTCTGCAGCTGATGTAGTTTTTGTTAGTTTTGTTTATGTTAAGAATTTTGTGGGCCTTTTCTTTGCTGCCACTGAAAATATTTTTCAGTGTCAGAGGAGACCAAGCAGCATGCTTGGGCAGCAGGCATATCTTGACTCTGGTCAGAGCAATGGGAAAACTTCCATGCTGCTGAGATGCTGGCTAAAAATTTTCATTTAGTGGCCATTGCTTCCAGTGGCCAAACATGTCAGCTACATGTGGTGGGAGAGAAGAAAATTATTCACTCCAGAATTATGGAAAGGAAGAACTTCCTGACTATAGCTACTGACAGCTAATATAAATCTATTTCAGACCTTTTCCTCAGTGTTCTTTGCTAAAAATCCTTCCTTAAATATCTCTCTCTTGAGTTCAGGAGCCAAAGTAAGACTGACTTTTTGTAGTAGCTCATCTCCAGTAGAGCACAAGAGCCACCGAGATGAATTTAAATTCAAACCTGGCATTGCGGTTGAGAGACAGAATATTAATAGGATATCCAGGCTAAAGGGAATGAAAACAAGCATATTCTTTTATTATAGTCACATTTGATATTTCCCTAGAGCCAGAGCCAAGCTCATGAGAGCAGGGGCAGAAGAAGAGAAGGTAAGGTAAGGGGACCTGACAATTAGCCAGGTACCATGCTAAACTGTCAGAAGCAGCTGGGGAATATATAGTCACATTTTCTTGAGGCACTCGTGTGCACGCTCCTTACATTTTAGAAAGCTGACTTGCACCTCCAAAATAAACTTGCATCTTAAGGGAGTAATTCTATTCCTGAAGAGGAAAACCCTTCAATCATACTGATGTAGCATGATTACACCGAGTTACAGCATGGACTAGGTAATTGTTGAGTTTACCAAGAACATCTGCTGAACATGCTAAGAAATACCCACGAACAATGAATGAGTTATCACACAGTCTTTGCAAGAAGTGGGAAGACTGAATGAAAGCTATAGACATCTTCCATAAGTAGTACATAATGTTTTAATCTGCTTACATATGTTACATCTCTATTAGGGACAAGAACTTGACTGGATATACATCACTTAGCTGGAGGCAATAAGGACTCTTTCATAAGAAGCAAATACTAGTTCTTCTTCCAGTCCTATTCTGTGGGTCTTTAGCACTGAAACTGTGCCCTTGTATTAATTCAGGAGACAACTGAAAGTGTGTTTAATATGACTCATTACCCTTAAACAGTACATTGTTATCACTAATAAATAATCTAAGAAGGAAAAAGAGTTCAAAGAATGTATACAGTTTTATATCCAACCTCTTTCCTTAAATGAAAATGTTATTAGTATAATTGAAGATAGCAGAAAGTACATGACACAAGACAGTTCTAAATATACAAATTTGGACATTTTATGAACTTGGTATGACTTTAAAATGTTCACTTGAACATTGCAAGTGCAAATTGCAGCCCTTAAAATTTAAAATCTGAGTCACACTGATGGAGCTGAGTAGATCTGCAGTGCAGGCTGAATACATTTGAGATTTTGAGAGCAGTCACATTATAGCTGGAGTCATGATATTGGTTCTTCCCCACCCTTTTGGAGAGTAGGAGTGAAAAAGATGTCTGTACTGTATCAGGTGCTATTTTCATACCTATTATTTTAGGTACAAAATAATCTCAGCATCTGATGATGAGACATTCTCTGGCTTCCAAAAACATCAAAAGCATCCATCTATGGCAAACCTAAAAGAGACAACAAATCTCTGTAGCATATGCCACTAAAGCTTTCTTTTCTGTAAAACTTTAATCTTCTCTTGGAAAAAGAAAATTGAGATGTTCTCTTCCACCACATAATCCTTCGATCCTCTCCTGACCAGAAAGATAAGCATCCTCAATTTCATAGTTTTGTACATAGGATTCAAATTGTTCCCCAATTGCCCTATTTCTTCCCAAGTCAAAGTTCTTCCTTCGTCATGTCTCTGCTCATCTCCCCTCTTGGTATCTTTTCATAGCATTTTGTTTTCTAATTAGTTTCTTCTTTATACAATATAGCAACATCAATCTCTTTTTTTCCCTTTCCAGGATTTTATGTCCCTCAGCAATCTGTCCCCTGAGCACTGTTAAGCAGGATTCATAAGCTCAGCATAAGGTCAGTTTTCATGCAAGAGGCACAAAAACTTTTGCCCTGTGTGATTCACCCAGCAAGTTAAACACAGAATCAGTATTCTGCATGGACTAGCAGATGAGAGACCTCTGACAAATCACTGCAGAAACTGCAAAGGTGACAGCAAAGCATAACAAAGTAAGTAAGCAGAGGAAGAAAAAAAGTAAATAAAAGATACCAGAAATATTAAAATGTCCAACGGCTTCATTTGTTCTTAAGAATTATGTGTAATGGGGACTTATACTCAGGTGTCCCATCTAATCCACGCTGCCTTTAACATAAAATAATTTTATATGAAGGCTTTTCAGTTTTTTTAGAATTATTTTTAAATTAATTCCCAAAAAGCAGAACAAATTCACCAGAAAGGTAAGTCGTTCTTCCTTCCACTTCTGCCACAGAATGCACTTGAAAGATGGAAGTATTCAAATTACCTCCAGTGGAAGGACTCAAACACAGAAAACCTCTGGCTTTGGGTGTGTGTATTCCTGAGAGAAAGGGATTCATATCTCATGGTGTTCCCTACTTCCGTAGTTGTCTTTTTGAAGAGTGACCAACATATGCACAGCTTCCCTAGGAGATGTCTAAAGCATTTACTTGAAGTAAATTCAAGCTGTGATGCCTAGATATATTTCACTGGAAGATAAACACAAAATTATTCTTCCACCATAGATTAGAACCATAAATTGGGACTATCAGTGTTATACTGCTTTACAAGTTAGGCTAAGGATAACTGCATTAAAAACCATTATGTGCTCTATTGCTACAACAGCAGAGGCCTTGTAAGTCTGAAGAAAATAAAGGTCTAAAGCTGTGGATCCTGCCAGGAGAACCCAAGTTTACGAGGATAAGGTTTAACTGCAATTTAAAAATGGAAGAACTGTGTCATACAGCCTCTTATGCACAAATGCAAAATGTATATGTATTTATAAAAGGAACTGTGAGTCCCCAGGATTCTATCCATTACAGTGTCCCCACTTATCTGCCAACCAATATAGGTGGCAGCCTGTATGTAACACGCAGGCATGGGAAAATCAGGTTTCATGTGTGATAGCACGGTGCAGCTGCTGATGTCTTACTGTTGGCACTCATTTCCGATACAGACACCTGAGGTGGAAAATGAGATGCAGTTCCAAAGATATGAATAAATTCTGATTCTGAATTCTTCCATTTAGTTGCACAGAGAAAAGACCCATGTGAGGAGGATATTTTTTGAAACTCCCTCTCACTGGCATTGTTGCAAAAAAAATAAATATATTGTCTGAGATTGGAACAATTTCTGCAGTTGTCCATTTCTCCACTTTTAATTAAACAATGCTTCAATTAAATTTCAATTGGATTGCTTCATGTAAAATAATAGAAAAAATGTTGAGCTCCAAAATGTAATTAATTTAAGTGAGAGTCTTTATCTTTTCCCAGAGTTACAGGACATTGTTCAGAGGAATTATTCTTCTAGGCTTCTGGTTATAAATCTTTTAAAGTAACGAGGTCAAGAAAAAAAAAATTCTTCCCCTCCCATATTAAGACAATAACTCACACTCATTCCTCCCTAACATTACCTATGAGACACCAAATGTTGAAAGCATAAAGAACACATTTATGCAAACAGAAAAACACAGCAACCGGATTCCAGAAAAATAGAGGAGCTTTAGGAAGTTAGAGAATTTTTTCTTCAACAGTTCTGGCATTTGCAGGTTTAAATGGCAACTACCCAGTTTCACGTAGTTGACCATTATTTCAGAAAGAAAAACTGCAAGACCAGATACTGTTGAGTATCCTCAAGTGGTACCAGCAGGAGTAGAATGCATTCAGCCCAGGAGGACGGTCAGCTTGTTGAAAAATCAGGGGCAGTACGACTTTAGCCCATGGTTTCATAAAGGGAGACAGAAATATCAGCAGTGTTCATTAGGTGTAAAAAATCAAGTTACACCACCCAAGCTCAGCTTTTCTCTGAAATGCATCAGCTATACTCAGTGTGAGAGTATGAGTCGTGTGAGAGTATTTTGTGTATTTGGGGTAGGGAGCTGCAATCAGAGCCCAGTGGAGTACAAAGCTGGCTCTGCTCTCAGCTAAAATATATGGGTGCCCAAGAACTGGAGGCTCATAGAGTCTGTCTGTACAATGAAGAGCAGGGGCCAAGCTCTGTTCTTTAGCCTTCAGGGAAACCAACACAGGATGGATGGATATATATAGGTCAACTTTATTCTTCTTAACTATGTTGGCTTCACGCATAACAGCTGCTAGGGACAGGCTATTACCCAAGCCATGAGGGGGCACTTGCTGGAAAAAAGCTAGTTGGCAAATGTCAAAGTTATCATGGAGCATGATAACTAAATATGCTCCACATCAGTTCCCAAAAGACAGCAAAAAGGATCTTCCCCACTGCAAAACATAGCTGGGTCTTGTTTCAGGATTGGGATTTGCAGGTGCTGGTGGAATGCAAGAGAAAAATGAGGAGATAGGCATTTTTTAACAAACAAGCAATGGTTTAGCAAATCTCTGTATGTCAAACATTTACAATAGAACTTTCTTCTCTGGAAGAACTCTCTAGTCTCTTCCTGTTCCCAAAGAGACAAAACTAGCAGTTACAAAATTTACAAAGGAAATACACTTCAATTCCCTGGAGCAGTGCAAAGTTATGCCTACATGCTCTAAAAGCTAAGGGAAATGATATAAAATAAAATTTCTTATATAAAAAAGAATACAAATGAGTATATTCAGAGAGCAGGTATATTTTATATCGGTCTTTGTGAGGAAATTCCCAAGAAGCAGAACAATGAAATTAATAAACTAGTGCAGAACCAAACATTTGAATACATAAGAATGCGTTTGAATATGATACTTAAACAAAATATAAAGACAAAGTTGAAACATTGTATTTAAATCACAAAATTCTTACTGTACGACTATGCAGGGGAAGATTCTATATCATCCACAGCTTCAGAACTGTTTCTTTTCATGCATAAAATTTTAAATGCAATGTATGTCTAATTTCAATGACTGACATTTTGTATGCTGTTCCAAATTCAAATGCATACTGTTCTATTTACTTCAGAAGATGACAGTTTTTTGAACAGTTATTTTATACCTCATCATTATAAGGAAAAGTCTAAGCAATTTAATTTATAAAGGAATTAATGGTTGATAATACTCACTGACACACCCATGAATTAAACTGAGAATTTTTTTTTTCCACCACGTTAAAATGTGTTCTGCCTCTTTAAATCAGGAGTTCAAAACATTTTCAAATGATTCAAAGCTGTCTCTACTTATATATCTTCCCATCTAGTCCATAGAATTAGATCTGAATTGCGTTCTGAACTCAGATTAGGTTGGATCAGTTCTCCTAAAGCTTTTACGTGCAGCTCCTTGAGACTGGCAGAGGGACTGGGGGAGGACAGCCCTCTTTGTTTTTATCTCATGTCACCATTACAAGTTAAGTCTTTTCTCTTTACTGCATTAAGAAATACGCATGTAGCCTTCATACTTCTGAAGAAATACCTTTGCAGTCATCACAAGTAGGACATCTGACACAGACCACCAGAAGATTTCTAAGATTTTTATACTCCCCCCAAAATAATCCTTCTGTTCTAGGAGTGGTTTTCCCTTTTTTGTACACTGGATCATTACGACTGCCAAGTCTAAATCCTAGGATTTTGCTCCAGTGGCTCCTTCTGGCTGGGCTTCTACGGGTTAATATTTATGAGTGCTTCAGGTAGAGTCATTCTTACTATACTTCCCATCAACAGTTCTACTGGAGAGAATCCAAATGTAAGCGATCAAAACATCCTAATTGTTGTACACACACCTCCTCATGATTTTTACTTATTTCTTTTAAGTTTGCACCACTCTACCTTCTCTTTGTTGAGGACTTAACATGACTTCTAATATGACAGTTGAAAAAAAAAAAAAATTTACATTTTCAGCAAAGACAGGACATGCATCAGATGTGTTAATGCAATGCCCACAGCCTTCCATGAAGAGTTTCAGAATTTCACATCTTGCAAGTACTGGCTTTACTTTCTGGATGGCATGTACAGCTCACCCTATGTGAAAGTACAGTCAGGTTGGTATGTATGGATAAATAATCAGCTAAATAATGTGTGTGTGTCCTCTCACCAAAAAAAAAAAAAAAAGAGCAAGCTGCTGCTGTCTGCTGCCAATGTCTGTCAGGTAGCTTTGTGGAGAGTAATGATATTAGCAACTATTTCCCAAAGGTTTTTTGGATATTCTTCTTTTCTTATTCTCCCTCCCATGCTATATTCTTCAGAGCTCTATCTTAGGTTTGATTTGTCCTAGTCAAACCCTACAAACTGCTGCACTCATGCTATGCCCTTGTTTGTACTCTTGCCTCTCTTCAGGAGTTTGGACAGCAGCTATTCTTAAGTCTCAGAGGATTAAAAATATTTTCATTCCGTAATGCCAATGCCAGATATCTGAAAGTCAACTTGTGTTAACTACTGTGGCAATTGATCTGTTGGAATTTCATCCCCTTGACTCTCTTCCTCTTTGACAGCAATGAATAAATGTGATTTATATTAAATAACACAATAATGAATACTGAATAATATAAATAATGAATAAAAATAAATGTGATTTATATTGATTTACAGATTATGATTATTGTGAGGTCGATATTAACATATATCTACTTGAGCATCTGCCTCAAAAGTCTGTTCTTTTACATGAGTATCTGCCTAACAAAGACTTTCCATAAGAAAACCTGCTGCTACCAAAGATTAAAAGAAAGCACCATTTCTGATCAGTCTTTGAATCTAGAAGTCATTTGTTGTTGAATATGAATTCCATAATGGCAGAGATGCTATGATCTGTTTTGGTGTTATCAAACTAGCTAAGTATGTAAAGACTTCTGCAAATCCATGTGGCTTTCTGAGAAGCCTACATAGTGGAACTTACAATTTTTTAATTTCTCTGTAACTTTTTGATATTAATACAACAGGGTGTGGGGTTTTTTTGTCTCCAGAGAGGTTTTCTTTGATGTATACATATAACAAGCAATTATGCATCCCTTGTCTTTACCTCTGAATGACACGCATGACATAGAAATTGTGCTAAAGAGGTAGATGTATCAATACTTCTTTAATTATGTTAAATTGGCTTTGTTACTTGCTTTCCAAATTCTGGTCTTTCTGACCACTGCAACATTGCTGCATTCACAAATTTTGCTGGATATTTTTTTTTTTTCTGGAACTAAGAAAAGTGATTGTTCACCAGAACTTCCTATTTCTTAATACCAAACAGGAAACATTTTATCTGTTCTGTTTCATGGGTAGTAGCCTCATTCAGAGCAAGGCCAGCTTGTTGAAAGTATCTCAAAATTCATCAAGCTCAGTTTTATTTCTGTCATAAACCAACACATCTTCTGCATGGTAAAGGATGCCAAGCAACCTTGGCACCATCTGAGATTTCTTCTTCAGAAATTTTCTGTTGCTAGAGTGATGCTGACTGGGAGCCAGCTGACACAGTACCTTCCAAATAAAATGATGAATACAGTTAATGCTTAGATTCTTTCATGAAAAAGCCATGGAGGAGAAAGGCCACGAGGACTTTCAAACTATATAACTTTGAGAATATTTAGGTTATGGTAAACAAGCTAATATAAGAAGCTTGTTGTGTTTCTTCACATACCTATCATAATTTTATGCTGAGCTTTGGGACTTTCTTTGCATACAATTCCTTAAGTACTTTCATGTGTCAAATACCTCTCATACCTTCCATTCTCTTTTTTCTTACCCTTTCTAGCAAGAAAATACAGAGGTCAGAGACTTGTTAGAATTGCTGATGTTACAAATTTGATTTTATATACATTTTCCAAGAAGACATGTGGCTACATCTCTTCACTAATTTGTTTTTTTGGTGCTGATGCAACCTTGACCTTGTTTTGCTGACCTTCTAGTAGGAAAGCATCAGTCCTTGCATTTTTCCAAGGCTTCTATTTTTTTTGAGTTCATCTGGATACTGCCCACAAACATCTTACTCTTACATACATTTTTATTGCCCTTTACAAATATCCATTATTAGATTGACTATAAATTATTCCTGAAATTACAATTACCATTTTTGGTTAAGAATTTCAGCATTCTGTTCATGTTTTTTTCTGTTATAACAGAAATAAGGATTTGCTGCTACCTAAAGCTAAAATTCCTTGGATCATTTTTATTATTCTGGGAAACTGGCATGTTGCTGTACAATGCTCCGCCTTCTGGCGTGAGCTATATCCTCTTTGTTCTGCTAAACACAGTTGTCAGCTGCACTTTTTGCTTTACTACACCTTCTACAGATTTTCCATCTCCCTGTCCTACTGAAATTTTTTGGTCTTTCAATTCTTAATGTAGTAAATTCAATAGAACTCTTTCTTTATTTAAGTCTTCATTCTTTAATCAATCAATATTGTCTGAGATTATCTCTTTTTGCTACTAAAAAAGCAGTCATATCCCTACTATTTTTTTTTTTTTTTTTTTTTTTTTTTTTTTTTTTTTTTTTTTTTGCGTGTTTTCCCCCTTTTTTTTTTTTTTTTTTTTTTTTTTTTTTTTTTTTTTTTTTTTTGTGCTGGAAGTTCTACCAGAGTGAGATCTAGATGAAACAGAAATTATGCTAACAGATCAGTGTCTCTATACCAGCAATTACCCTCCTGCTTACTAGGTCTCCTTTTACCATTTCATATTTGCAGTGTTCAGTTCAACTGACCAGACTAAGACTGCTTCCTCTTGGACCTGCTAAATTCTTTTACATTTGACCCTTTCATATATTTTATCATTTCTGCCTATGAAATGATCATCGAAAGCTTCTCTTTGTTTCTGTCTCTGGCAGTTTCAGAGCATAGAGGTTATCACTATAAAAACAATTCTGACAAACAGCAGAATCTACTATTATTGGGCTGTTACCTCTTAAAGCAGAAACCTTTCTCTAACTTCTGTATGAATCCAGCAAGATCAGATGTCTGAAATATCAAAACCAAATTGCTCTACGAGCCATTTCCCATCTCTTCCAGTCCTGAAATGACCATTTCGTTGACAAAACTTGCATGGAACTCTCACATCAAATTTTCTCTTGATTTATATTCTCATGTTTCTGGTTGGTTTTAGTCTATTATTTATATTGTTTCTCAGGTGGTATAAGACCCAGTGATTTACTTGCCCTTCATGAGCTGAGCTCCCTACTTATTCTATCTTCCACATATAACATATTCTAGCGTTTCAGTAATATGTACGTTTTCCTTTCCCTATTTTTTCTCCAATACTTCTTGTCAAAATATCACTAACTTTCAAAATAACTTATCCTGGGAGTAAAAGTCACCATTTCTTTCTAGTACTACTCATACTATATATTCTTACAGGCACCAGTAAATTTATTGACTGTAAAGATATCAGGTCATTAGGTGACACGAAGAACCTCCTTGAAACCTACAGAAGCACTTACTTCACCAACCACACAGGCAACCTGTGCTGCTGATTTCTGATGACTGGTTTCCTTCCTGTGTCCTCTGCTAACAAACCATTATTTAATCACATCCATATCTACCTTAGGTTCCTAAAGTAATCATTCTGGATCAAAGCCTCTGTTTGTTTATTTATACATTTACTGTCTGCAAAGAATACAGTTTCAGGAAGTATCTAATCAATTCCTTTACATCTACTGGTGAATTCACTCAGTGACAACTCAAGAGACAGGTTTAACTTCAGGGAGAAACACAAGCACTTTAGATGCTTTTGGCTGGAGAACAAAAATGCTAACAGCAAACCTTAGGACACAGTCTAACTGAATCCTACTTTGACCTCTTAATTAATTTTATAATTTAGATTATTTGTATAAATAATATTCAATATTTTTTTTATTTTAAATTTTAAAAGCATATGGTTCAGTCATATAGATCAAATAGGTATGAATCTATAGAAATATTTAATATAATCTAAAAATGGATATTTTCTTTTGTCTTATATGCATACATATACATCTTTACACCCTATGTGATACGTTAGTAAAAAGAAGGATTCATCCAAGATATAATGCTTTTTGCTTGCAGTGGTATATTGTTCCGTATCATGTGTTATCAATGTAAGACTTTGTGTTCTTTATTGCATGTTTCTATGCGCAAGAAAGTTTTGGGCATTTTTTCCCTGTTAGTCTGTCTTTCCCCTTTCCCTTTCCATTTCTCTTCCCTTTCTATTTCTCTTCTCTTTCCTTTTCCCCTTCCCTTTCCCTTTCCTGCTTTAGTCTATGATTTTTCTAGTTCTTGATATTCAGCACTTAAGTTCTTAAATATGCTGATGTCGAAATTCACCTTTTTTTCTGCAAAATACCTTTGAATTTTCTTGGCCCCATGCACAACATGGGAACTCCTCCATTGGCAAACGTACCCACAAAGGCCACCTGCAAGGAAGTTGTTACTTTCTCTTCTTTTTTTAATTCTATTTTCCCCCTCACAGTTTTCATATATTATCATTCTGTATATGTTAAACTCAAATGTTTTGTATGCAGAACATAGTGTGTTGGGCTCCCAGTCATGTACTACTCTGGAAATATTTGGACGGAATACCCATTTTGCTACCTGCAATTTAGGCGTTTGCTAACAGGATCGCATTTCAAGACTCTAATTAGAAACGGTCTGGAAAAAAGAGTACTCCAGAGCTAATCGCGAGAGAGCTTGTTCTGCTGCCAATAATGCCATAATTCACCTACTCCTCTGATGCTTGCAAAATGTTAACCTGTCACGCTTGTTAATTTTTTCTTTTTATTTTTAATGTACTATAAAATTATATCTTCCTCAATATTTTATGCTTTTATTTATATTTTATGGCAGCAAATAATGCTTGTAAAGCATTACAGGAAGCGGATTTCTATTTACCTGGCATGGTAGTGCACTGCACACGCAGTAACAATGACAAAATGTTTCAGGGAAAAGAGAAGTAAAGTTTGTGAAGCTCAAAAGATTTTTTTGGTAGAATCCATGACCTGATCCATCAGCTCTTTCAGGTCGTGGTGCTGACATCTGAGCCTGTATAAAACCAGCATAAAATCTCATCAGCGCTTGTTAACAGCAAATCAGTGAATAAAAGTGTGTCCTTATTTTTTCTTCTTCCTCCCAGCCCTCATCTATGTGTCTAACACTCAGTAAAAGCAATTGGAAGTGGGTGCCTCACTATCACTGCAAGACTGAGTCCCAGACACCGTTGCAATGACTATGACATAAAACTATGCAGAATGGAGAGATGGGTCCAACCTAGAGTTACCAAGCTCACTGATTTATTTTTTTCCTTAAATCAGTTTAGGTGACACACAGCTCTGAGTAGATCCCACTACGTATTGTGCCTTCACAGTTCATTACGCTACCAGCTCCTAATTCTCTTGGCATGCTTTAGGTTGTGACTGTAATAATTTTAATGGTGGGACAGTCAGTGTTGACTTTAGATAATTATGCCTTCCTTTGAAATGCCATAAAAAAGGAAAAGTAATCGTTTGTATTTTATCTCTTTAGTTTATGAAGTTTCAAGTGCAATAATGCAAAGGTTATGAACCAAAATTTACACGTTTTCCCCACCTATCTTTTTTTTGTGTGACCAACATAAGGCTGAAAGTGAATTATTTCCACAATTTTGTAATTATGATAAAAAAAATCTTGTTTGAAATGCAAATCAAAACAAAATTTTCAATGAAATTTTTAAATGGCATATTAAACATTGTTTAATGCAACAATTTAGACATCCCATTTATAACTCACAATTTTCTAAATTATTGGAATGCAAAACCAAAGTCCAAACCAATGTTAGACATACCAAAACTGATTCTGAATTCTCTGTAAAAGTTCTTGTGTAAATACCTTTGTTCTTTTCATAGACTTTCATGAAAAGCTCTTTGAAACCAAAAGGCAGGCTCGCAAATCAGGACAAGGGATTACTTTCATCATTCATTTACCCTGGAGATTGTCTATAGTGAGTATCTATTTGCAAAACTGCAATCATAAACCAATGTTTGCCTTCCACACCATATCATCCCAGCAAACACTTTCTTACCACAGTTTGAAACCCTAAGCAACACATGGTTTAGTCCTAAGTCTCCTTTTAGAGGTATCCCATAATTTGGATTACTTCCATCCATCTGTACCTGGAATTATAGGATCTGTCCTATGGTATTGTAGAAAACTATTTAAAACAAAAAAGCATTCATTAGGGATAAAATGGCATCACACAATGGTAAATACTGACTCCATTTACATATTCAGGATACTATAAATCAGGCTTTAGTTGTAATCGTATTTTTATTTGATAAATATCATGCAAAGAGAAGGGGAAAATTTATGCCTAAATGCAGTTTTATGGCTGCAGGAGTTGGCAAAACTGATGAGCTAAATCCTACAAGTTACGTGAGGACACTGAATTTGCCACTGTAAGAGCTCAGCTAACTTTAGGAACAGAGCTGTTGCCATTAGCAACGGGCCAGTCATTTATAGAGGGAGAGATGTTTATCACTCAGTGTTGCTCTGAATTTTTAGTGCTTTGCTCAGATTAAAAAAAAAAAAAAAAAAAAAATGTAAAAAAGAATGCTGCTATGTTTATTTTTTATTAGCTCTGGTCTTGTGCTGGTTGGGAACTAATATATCATCTAATGTAAAGTGTAGTTTGCACAGAGCCACACACCTGTATTTGCTACTGAATGCTTTTACTTTGCTAGTGTTTCATTTCAGAGCTGGGGGGCCAGGGGCATGTAGCTTACTTTGATTCTGCATTGCCTTGCACATTCTTTTATGTTCTTTTCTCCCCATAAAGTCTCATAAAGCCATTTCTTAATCCCTCTTATACAGATATGGAAAATTGTAAGTGAGCAATATTATAAATTTTTATCTGACTGATTTTGACAACACATACTCTTCATCCTGCTTCTTCTGATACTACTCCTTGTACTATGCTGTTTGCTCTAGTTCCCTCAGCATAGCTCTCTTTGTCAGTAGATCCTCTATTTCTTCTTTCTTCTATGTTTAATATTTGAAGGATTTTGGCCCATCTTTTTCTTCCTTTACACTGACTTTCTCTGTTCACTAAAACAATCAAAATATTATCTTACCACTCTGATTTTTATCCTTCCCCCTATATCATCAAAATAATCTTGATCATCAGGCCTGTACTCTGGGTGTTATTATCCCCTTAACATCTTTACATACGATATGGTATGTAAAGATACATATGGTTCTCAAACAGCTTACTAGCATTTCTTATCTTGATTATTGCCACAATTTACCCCACCTATTACCTGACGTCACAGATCTGTCCACTGAGACAAATGTAGACAAGAACAGCTAGAATGATCATGAATATATTGAGCCTGACATATAACTAGAATTTGCTTTCTTTACTTTAGTAAAATGAAGCTTTTCTCTTAAACTTGGTTTGCAATACCAGAAACTAAAAAATATGGAAAGCAGTTAAATAGCAGAGTTGGCACAGAAATTTATAAAATTTATAAACTGACCATGTCTGCACTCTCCACTGAAACTATGAGTTTCCAGTGAAGTCCCACAGCAGAAGTATTTGATTTAAAATGTAAATATTTTAAAACGAAGCTTCATGTACTTATTAACAAGATTATGTAGTAACATTCTATGTGAGTGGATACAGAGACACAGTAAGTTTGTTTCAGGACTACACAATGATTTCTCTTCAGTAACGTCTGTAGGATAATCTCACGCTTGAGGACTAAACAGAACATGAGTCTCTTGTACATTGTTCCCTTGTCATTTGCTTGTCTGTCTTACAAGTCATTGCTGTAAAATAAATCAGCTGCATAGCTGCTGATACAAGAATATTTAAACACATAATTCTTTGCATAGCTGGAATGTGCAGCTCCTTGGTCCATGGTTCAGAAGAAATGAGTAATAGTATTAGCACTGAAATCTTTAGGAAAGTGGGCAGTGTTAATGCAGGGACAATAATTACCTGAATACTGGCAAATTCTTTTTTATTTGAAATGTATAATTATAAAACATCAATCTCAGATATTTTGTGGGTTTTTATTTACATTATGGTGGTATACAGCTCAAAGAGAAAGACAGCTCCAGTCAGGGAGGCACAGAACAAAAGCAAACTAAAAATTACTGCAATTTTTTTAAGTAGCTGATGGAGACAGAGAACAGGAAAGGCACACAGGAGAAATAGATAACATTGAAGCTTAAGAGATGACAAGTTTAATTGTCCTAGCAGTACAAGTGAAATAATGAGCTTAACAGAGTAACTGAGAAGGAGCTGCATATTAGACTAACAAGGTGGATGTCTGTAATTGCGTCAAAGAACTTGTGAAGGTCTTCATAAGATTTACAGGCCTGAACAGAAAAGACATACGTGGCGTCCAGTATGAAAGGACACACAAACTGGAAAATGCCCAAATATATAATTAAATCTAAAAACCCATGAACTGTGCAGATGTGGTTACTACAGCCTGGAACTTACATGCATGCTGCTTACATAGGTAAAATAATTAACCGCTTAAAACTGTGCGAGAGAAGATGAAAATCATTAGAAGAGATGCAAGATACATTGCATAAGGGAGTGATTTAATACATACTGAGAGTCCTGTCTTTGATAATTTGGCTTCAAGCTGGTAGCCAATTTTACCTATTCTGTTTTGTTTGATCAGTGATGGACAATGGCTATGTCTGTAATCGAAAATTAAACATTTGTGGGATTGTTCCTTGGCTATTCAGAGCAACAGTCATGATATGGTTCATATCTGTGCTAGTGAACTCTTCAGACTCCAAAACAAATGCCTGCTGAAAGTGATCTTGGGCCCCTCTACCAGAAATCATTTAGAACCAAACTCTACCAGAAATCGTTTAGAATACTCACTGGCCAGAGCAAAAAAAGTATCTGACAATTTTACAATATGAACAGTCCTGTTTTGTGAGTAAATGAGTAGGCGAGCAAATAAATCCTGCAGTGTTAAGTACAGAGCTGCGATGCATAAGAAACATGAAGTGTCAGTAAGCCAAAGCAGTGCACCAGTAGTGCAGGGACCTTCCTCAACTTTCAGCCTGAGGTCCATGAGATTCCTGAAACTAAATCAACTGGCCTGTGGCACAATCCAAGCGGCCTTTCTTCCTTGGGATCCTCCACAGCCAAACTTCAATATATTGTCCTGGTGCCAGGACAATTGCTGCCATTGTTTTGCAGAGGATAAAAGACATCTTTAATATCTTCACATGGTCAGAAAAGCTTTTGGGAGAGAGTAATCAGACAAGGATGGTACAGTCAGTGCCATCTGGTTCCCTCAGTTTGAGAAAAATCCAGAAAATAGGGAAACTAAGAGCTGGTTGAGTGGCCAGCTCTGTTACCAGCAGTCTCCCTTGCTTCTTATCATTCCTGGAAACTTCATGTCTGTCAGGGATATGGGTAGATAGTCTGAGCACATACAGTTAACGTAATGCTTCCTGAATGCATGAATCGTCCGAATATGTGAAGATGGACACTGGCACGCCTAATCATTTTGATAACACTGTATGGTCCTTCCCAGTCACTGGGAGAAGACTCAGGGACAAGATGGAAATTAAATACATTATTCATAGAACATACTCTTAAAAAAAGAGGAATACTTTTCAAACTGATACTTCTTTACAATGTTGAGGATGACAATCTATCTTAATACATGGTGATAACCAGATCCACAGTTGTACCTTTAGAGGTGATAGTATATAAGACTAGCATTCCGAACTCAGATTTAGCCCATTAAGTTCAAATCCAATAAAAATCTCAGAAAAATATTGTGATTAATATTAATCATTATTAATTAATGGAATAAGTGTGTAACTCCTCTTCCTCCTAGTACTTGGTGGTCACTTTACATCAGAAAGAATGAGGTTTTCATACCCCTGAAATATCTTTTTGCTGACAGCTCTAATGGTTGCTATTAATTTTGGCCTTAATAATGTAGCCTGGACGTTAGTTCTTCAGAAATTTACTTTCTAGTTGCTTTGTGCTTATTTATTCATTTGTGCTATTTTAAAGCAGAAATAAAGAATCAACATAGGAAAAGAATTGCAATAATTTCTCTCAACCTTTTCAACCATAGAGATTATCCACTTCTTCCTCTGCTTTTTGACTGACAGTTTGAAAATGCCAATTTTTAAAACATTAATGCACTATGAAGCACACTTAAGGCTAAGCATTTAACTTATGTTTTACAGAAATCTTTCTAAATACATTTTTCCCCATCAGCTTGGGATAAGAACAACTCCAGTTTGTCTATATTTAGTAAGTTTTTCATATAGAGGCTAAACAATTTCCATGTTTGAGCTCTGTATGTTTTCAAACTTGTGTAAAAATGAAGAGTGCCCTTAAGATATTACCCATGTACTTCTCCCCTCTGAAAGAAACTGATGTTATAGGGAGAAGTATATTCATATTGATTAACTTCATATCAAGGGTTTATAATTCTGATTGAAAACTGCCAAAAAATGTTCTCTAAATTAATTGTATTAAAAAGCAAAGACAAAAGTGGCAGGATCCTTCTTTTTTTTTGGACTTCTTCAGGCTTATCAGCATGGTGCAGCTGGGAAATAGGCAGACTTCTGACATGCAGATGAGCGCCACAATAGATAATGCATTTGTCTGGGGATAGTGGTGATATGCCTCTTTTTCTGAAGTTGCTTCAGATGATGTTCAGCCTTAGAACCAAAATATACCATAGCTTATGTAGCATTGTTTCTTGAATCTTTAACACACAGAATATAGGTGATTGCTTGCTTTCTCTTGACACCCTGGAAATTCAGACCTTGTATGAATGGTACTGCCAAGTCTGAAAGATCATGGGTAAGATGGGAGAGAAAAAGTGAAGTCAAGTATTTATTAGCTACATTTATATTAGTAACTAAAAAGAGGTCAGTGGCTTTTCTACCCGTTCGCTGGCCCTAACGGAAAGAGTCATGGCATTCACACAGCTGAACAATCTTTCCCTCCAGAAAAAATTGCTTCAGCTACAGTGACTACTTGAGAGCAGGTCTGTGCTACCCACCAGACTGTGACCATGCGCAGTTTGGGTGGTTGAGAATGAGCCAAAACTATGTCAGAGAGACTATTAATAATTAAGCAGGTTGTATAATGTGCCGATGTTTAAGACCACACACTGGACCAGACACCAGTATAGACACAGCTATTATGTATTCAAGAGATATCACTTTCATCTATTTGCTAACAGATACTTATTTGCGTATGCACAGGAGCCCTTTATAAAATTATGGATGTGAAATTCATTTAATTAATTGAGAACTGTGTTCCTGAACATTAACAAAATAGCCTGATATTTAGAAGTGTTGATCATCAGTCAACAGGAATACATATCTTCTGTGAATTTGGAATGAGGAATCTAAGTCTCAGTATGGTGTGTGATAACATTTAAATATTAAATTGTCTCAAATTTGGCATTTTCATATATGTGTCTATATGTGAAATACTTCTCTATGCTTCCATTAGAGTCAAAGAAGATGAAATCAAGAGACTGTTAGGATCCAGTGACTTAATTCCATTTGACTGCAACGGAAATTTGTCTAACTCACATGTAGACATCTACATATAGAAACCTAACTGCATGTGTCTTAATCTACAGACTGAATACAATCTACAATGATTTTCCTGTGCATGACCAGAGGAACTGCAGGAAAAGAGCAATTGGTAAGGATAATGTAAACCTAACATTTTCCAATACACTTCTTTCACTTCCAAAAATTTTTTGTCCACAGGAGTTGGATATGTTTTCCAATGAGATCTGACAAAATTGCTGTGTAGGCTATAGCACACCCATGGGTTATCTCTGATCATATCCACATAGGAAGTGTAGGGCTTCTTGTACATACACTATTATGGTGGATATGTTCACATGATTCTGTCCATGTCATCCCATTAGCCTTCTGGTCCTCAAGGCCTGAATTAGTTTCTCGCAAGTGCAGTAGTCTTTTCTGAAGCAGGTATTGAATTGTCCTTTTTCTACACACAGATGCACTAGCTGCTTATGAGAGGATATGACGTAGCCATAGTTTGATAGTGTTTGATAGATTAAAAGTATTTCTAATGACAATTAATATTCCCAAAACATAGGAATGGATAGTTTCTTCCCTGAGAGAAGAAAAGGTCTTTGTTTTATCCTTTTTGGATCCCATAGGCTGAAGTAGGAAGATGGATGCGCTGTGATCACACAGCAGAAGTCAATGTCAAGGTTGTAAATGGTTTCTGTTTATTTATATTTTAAGGCTTTGACTAAGGAAAAAAATAATTCAGAACACAGGATTTGATAATATCTGTATCTTAGATGGTGAAATGTCTTGGACTGGCAACTGGTAGTGACAGAATGGGAATTACTAGATTTGTATTTTGACATTTCTTCTGATAAATTCCACATATTTTTCCACTAAAATGTATTTTCAATTAAATATATTTATAAGCCTGAAGGAGTCCAGATTCTTAAAAATTTAACCTTGTATAAAAGGGTTAAATATTTTTGGGAGGGGGCATATTAAGAAGGAAAGACTGGATTTTCTTTCTTTTGTTTTAAACCTCCACTAAAATAGCCTTTCATTGGATTAGCAAAACCTGATTTCATCCACACAGTATTAACTATGATTTGTAATTGGTATTTTGGTAATTGGTAATTGGTAATTTTGTTGCTTTTTCACTTTTTTCAAAGAGAAATCAAAATAATCTGTTCAGTAAAATATGGCTTTAAAAAATGAATAGAGAGTAAATGGCATGCATAGCATTTTTCCTCAGCCACCCACTATAAAAATTTAAATACATGTGGTTTAATTGCTAACCTACTTACCAAATAGAGGAAGACAACGTAAAAGATAAGGCTTACAATTTTAAAATATTTTAAAGTCAATTAAGACTTCCAGTAAGTGTAATTGTTTGATTAGTTTTTATAAGGGCCATTTCCCTTGCCATACTGTTTGGATTTCAGGTGTAGCCTCTGTCTGAACATATAACTTTTGTTCTTTTCTGTATTTTCATTCTCTTAATCTATAATTGAAGTTTTTCCATATGAAAGCACACTGTGTATTTATGGAAAACCCACCCAGAACAACAGGAGATATTTTTACATTGGGAGATTTTCTCGGTCCTAATTAGTTTGAAGGTTGTTCTGTACTGCTGCAAAGTGAAAAACCTCAGACATCCAAGAGGTGGAAATATACTTAGAAATTATTCTAAAATCTTTTTCACATCAATCAGTTTTACCAGTAATAGCTACCCTTAACAGTGAATGGTCACAGGGAATATCAATACCACTGACAACATGGACTGGAACAGCAAACAACCTAGTTTTAAAACTGGAAGAAGTATATTAATGTGGGTCCTTGGGAAAATCTTTTATCCCTTCTTGGTTCTGCACTGCCATGTGCTGATACTAGACAATCTGGAACTAAGTCAGAGCTCTCTATACTATATGCTTTCACCCACTGTAGGCAGCACAACCTTGCTCTCAGTTGCAATTTTTGTCTTTTAGAGCACTTTGGGCTCTTCCCAGTCTTCAGAACCAGTGTGGTTCAGGATTACAGGGCTGTGTTGTCAGTTTGGTTTGGACCCTCTTCTATGTGAGAGTACAGAGAACTGAACTCAACAGGCCACACAGTTTTGTGGGGCTTTGGGTTTTTTTTTTTAGCACTAAGGGAGGTGTGAGATACAATGACAAAGTTCTTACTCATATTCTAACTATTCTGGGATGAGGAACATAACATCTTTCACATCCCAACCTGTTGACTATGGAAATTACTTTTCTTTTACATTACAACACATCCGAAGTGAATACTATGAAACTCATCGGAAGCTTTAATTTTTTTCTGTAGGATGGTATAAATATCCACAGTATATCTGATCCCTCTGTATCATTTGTAATAAAAACCTACTTATAGCCAGTGGCAATTAACTTATAAAAAATCATCCAAAAATCCACACGAAAACTATGTACATGAATGTATATGAATCAAGTACATACCTCATTTAATCAGCATATGCAAATGAATATACGATCCTGCTAGTATCACTTTAGCATGTGCTTGCCATCTAGGCTTTATTTATGTGATGCAATCCCATTTCTGGATTTTAGCAGGAAGACTAATAATATCCTGCCCACACCTATTTCTCTCCATCAAGTCTAAAAGGGGATAAGAGTACACTGTGCTAATGAGCCATCAGGTTAGACTCTGTCAGACTCTTCATATTCATATTGTGCATTTAAGTGATCATCTCTTTGTCTTGTGTGTACTTGGTACCTGACACACCAAACTCACAGGTAGTATAAAATCTATGCGTAAGCAATAGATTTAAAATTGATACACTGAAAAGAAAATCTATTTTTTTATATGCAGGGTTTATTTTCTCAGTTCAGAAATCAAAGTTCTTTTATTATTCACTAGAACTACTCAGGAAAATAACAAAAAAAAAAAAAATACAGCAGAACACTGGATGCTACAGAAGTTCATCCAACAAGCCCTCCACCAATAGAGCTAATTGTAATTCTTGTTGCCTAGCACTGAAATTTTTTTAACCTTATAGCTATGAAGGCAATTACGTGAAGAATTAGTTAATCCCCCAGACATCAGCTTTACCTGCATTATTTTAAGAACTGTAGCTCCTGCACAACATACAGCCTGCATAGAGATGGAAAACGCTAGGCAGGGAGGTAAACATATGCATATGAGCAGATACTATTTTGGGGTAGCACCTAAAGCAAGCTGTATGCTTCCAAAAATAGGGACAGACAAAACTTTTCTCCGAAATCTATGCAATCTGTCAGAGAAAGATGAATTGATCTGGTAAGATATCACTTATATAGTATTAGCAACACATCACAGACAACTGATAATGGAAACATTATCTGCACAACCAAAGGAAAAGGTGTCCCATTATAAAATTTGTCCCATAGCTATTATCTGGTGAAACTTGAAAACAACAGCCCACTAGATCTTCGTGAATGAAGACACTCAGCTGAAAAAGGGTGATGTAGTATCTGAGAAGAGACATGCTGATGTCAGAGTGCTCTCTTGCACCTAGGATGTTGGTGCTGTGGATTTTCAGGAATAGGACACAGCAGTCAGTCAGAATGGGAGATTCAGTTATTAGTTGCATAGACAAGTGCATCTGTGGCATGTGGGAGGACCACATAGTAACTTACCTGTTGTCAGATGAAAAAGATGGGATCAGACCTCACAGGATAAGTTGCACAGATATGCAGCGTAGAAGCCAGTGTCTGAGGTCTGTGTCAGCATCAATAGCAGGGAAGTAGATGAAGATAGCTCTGGGACCTATCTTCGATCCACTACTGCTTCCACACTAGCATTCTTCACAATACTGTCAAAACTGAAGCCTCAAAGGCAGACAGAGACCCACAGTCTCAATGCAGCTATGAGGTGCTGGTGTAGAGAAGAGAGATTGAAATTTGTTATGCACTGGGGAACTTCCTGGGATTTGAAGAACCTATACCAGCAGGAAGAGTTATGTTTAATTCAAATGGCCCCATGCAAAGTCATAGAAAAATATTTAAACTAGGAAATGGGGGAAAGGTCTTCCACTGGAAACAGCACTGAAGCTATTTTTTTTTAACTAAACAAACTTTATAGAAATTAACATAAAATTATTTAATAATATTATAAATCTATAAATCATCTAAATTTATAGAAAATTATTTACATCTGCAGATGCTTCTAATCTCTTTCTGGTAACCAAAAGTCACACTGAGGGTTAGGAAATACAAAAAGACTTCATAAAACTGAGTGAATCATGAAAGAAGTTACAGATGTGCTTTTATGTAGTTAGAGGTAAAGTAATGCATCTACAGAACAATAATGTGTAAACCATGTATACATGATGCTAAACTTTGAACCCAAGCTTTTCTAGAACAGGTGGATCAGTGTGCAAAGGCAGCTAAAGAAGCCAATGAAATGTGTTGTATTATCAAGAACAGTACTAAGGACTAGGCAGAGGTGTCATTTTTTCAGTGCTCAGAAAAGCAAAATTGTATTTAATCTTCCTGTCTTGAAATACTTATGCAGAAGTTTAGAAACTTCTCCTTTTGCAGTAAAGCCTAAGTAAATTAACCAAGATCCTCTCATATGCTTTATGTGGCTTGACTGTTGCCTGTGTGAACAGATAAAGATGGGGATAAAAGCAGCTCAGAATGTGCAGAGAAGAGTGAAAGACGCACCCTGGTTTCCCTAATGAAAGCACTCTTCCCTAGTTTACAAGCTGTTCTTCACCTTTGCTTACTATGGTTCCACTGTCAGATTCCTCAAGGCATGACAATGTAAGAAGAAAGTATGTCCATCAACCTGCAGGAGCAGCCTGCTTAAAAGATTCTCCAAACTTCATTAGCTTAAGAATGTTTCTTAAATAATGCAAGAGGTGGACAAAGAACTTTGGAAATGTTAATCAAACAAACCTTTTGTGCCTGGCTGGGAACTGAGCCCTGTATGGATTTATTCCAGAAGTGCTGAAAGCTATCAGTTCAGTTTACTCAAATAAAACATTACAGACTGTTTTTTCTAAATAATAAATGAATGGATAGAGCTATGATGTGAGTTTGAAGCCTTATCTTAGAATTGCCTAGGTTGGACTCCAGTTCACACTTACAGACTAGTTAGTGTCACGGTTTGCCTGGCACTGACACTGACTCTGATGTTGACAGTTAAAAATATAATATATTGTAGAGAGCAATTCTCCCTTGGCAGGTGTTTGAAAGCCGAAGTATGAAATTATTTTCAACTCTAGCTATTAAATTTAAACATTATTTCTAGAGCTTATCCCTTTAAAAAAAAATAAATAAAAATCTCCCTTTTAAGAGTAGCAGAGCAAAACACCTACCCCAAAAGCTGACCTGGGACCAAAAGCAGGTACCTGGCTGGGATACGAGTTGTAAAGTGTCAAAAAGCTGAGTATTGGTTTAAAAGCAGAATTCATAACCTTGAATAAGATATCTAAATCATAGAATCACAGAATGATTTAGGTTGGAAGGGACCTTAAAGATCATCTAGTTTCAACCCCCCTGCCATGGGCAGGGACACCTTCCACTAGAAAGTGAAATGCAGTTTGTTCTAAGTATTTTCTTGAATTTTGGCCTACCATTTCAAAGGAGATGTCTGTAACACGTTGAAAGAAACCCCTACAATGAAAAGCAAAGATAAACAATCCAGGTTCTAACAAGCAGTGTGGGTGTTATTTGGTGATCAGCCTCCACTGAGCCATCATGGACTTCAGAAGTGTTTTGTAAACTGAAGTAAAACCTGTGCTGTTCTAACTAACCTGATAAATTTAACATACCCAGGTAGTATCAAGCTGATGTATTTCACTCCCCCATGGCCAACAGTTCTGTGGGGTCTGGCTAGTGTTTGCATTTGCTGCCTGAAGGTTATCATCATTAGCTGTTGTACTCAGCCAGTACTGCAGAGAAGACAACAGAAGAGAGTCTGTCCTTAGAAAAACCATGCTATAAACCACAGCTTACAGCTTGAGTAACATATACTGCAAAAAGTGACTGGCATAAAGAATGTCATTCCATGCAACATGGTCAGCCAACGGCTGAAACAAGAAATTCCTTCTTATTCATTCCTCTCCCCACCTTACTCCTGCTCCCAGCAGGTATCGGTACACATTGAACCCTTCTATGAGTTGCTTTATGCCACTAATTTAGCAGAAACTAAATCCAGAAAAAACAAGCTGAATTTTTTTCTTGAATGTTAGTGACTTCATGGAAATAACCAAGGGCTGCAATTGAAGCAAGGCAGGACAAAAGACTGGGAGGGCAGCAGTGAGTTAGAGAGAAGTAGAACTATGGAAATCAAGGGAATGAAAGAAATACCCCTCTTCTGCTAGAATCAGAAAGACCAAGCTCCATATGAAATTGTATCCCAGGGCTCTAAATCATATAAAACACAGTGACTCAAGATTTGCTGTGCCTCCATTTCAAACATTCATGATCCTTCAGCAGCTGGGGTCAGTAGCTGTCTACCTGTGGACACAGAAAACCAGGCTGGCAGTGTATCAGGGCACTGTTGCAGCACCACAGATGTTTGCTCAGTGTTGACTTTGGATATTGTGTCAGACAATTAGCACTCACAACTCTGCATGAAACAGGCATCACTGTATTCAAGGGCTGGAACTATATCTAGACACAGCAGGTAACATCAGAGGAATCTAAGTTGCTGCAAATTGCACTTCCTCCAGGCCCCGTTAAAACAGAAGTTATACCAACTTGTCCTCCCTTAGGCTACTCATGAAATAAAGATCTCTCTGTATGTGCTTCTATCAATCTGCCAACACTATTTTCAATGTATAGCTCTGTTTCTTGTCAGACATTCTGTTAGACTGTAATTTTTAAGGTTGCAGGAAGACTGACAGATGAGGTTTATTAAATCAGGATGATCCTCTAAACTACAAACAAAATCTTAAAACCAAACACAGAATCTTAAACCCAGGGCTCGGTACCCCATTAGGAGGAAATTTTTGTCAAAACTGAGTTGTGCTGGTATTGGCTATAATAGAGTTAATTTTGATCATAAGTACCTTGGACTCTGACTACAAAAAAATTTACTAACTATATTTGATGCTTTTAGGTTCTTGACTGAAAATTGATCTCTGTGTTTTATATCTACCCTCACCATCTCAAGTCAATGAATTTTCTTGGGACCTGATTTGGCTCTAACAGATTTTGGCAGGGACTCCCACAACAGTGTTCACAAAAGAGCGAAACACATTGCAGTCAGATTTTAAAAATGCTCTCTTTCTTGTGCTACTGCAAAAAAGTAGTTCTGTTCTTGTTTGTCATAGTTTTTATCAATTATATGTAATCCTCAGCAAATCTGCCTTGGGAGAGTTAAACTACAGCAAAAGTCAGGCTGCTCAAGTACCTGGAGTACAGGGGTTAAGCACTCGTAACTGCTGTAGAGTTGACCCAGTTAAACTGTGACTTCTCATGTCATAGATAGAGGTGATCAAGAAAATACACCAAAAATGACTGCAAGTGTTACTGGTGTCTACATTGCAACCAGGTGAAGGCCAATAACATCCACAAGTTGGCCTCAATTAGTGGAAGGAAAATATTTAGTCCACTGGTCCTCAAAGGAGGTGGGCAGGACAATCTCTTTTACAGGGACTATTATGGATTACCACACCACGTCAAAGCACAAATACTGCTACTTATACTGACATCTAGGGTGTGACTTTATTATCTCTACAACTTTTACAAATTGCAAGTAACAGTTAAGAGAGTTTTAATCAGATCTTATGGATCTCCATAGCAGAGTTTGGGTTCTGGTGGTCTTTGTGTATTTCTGCTGTCCTTCCTTCAGTTATGCTGAAAATTATTTTCCAGTCTTCTCTTTTCCATTCCACAGGTTTTACCCTTTATAAGCTCCTGTTAGTCAAAAATATTTTTTCTGTCTTTTCAGGGACTTCAAAATATCTGCCAGGTATAGTCACTGACCTCTATTTGTGGCAGTCTTCAGGTATTTTTAAAAATAGTTTATGTTATTGGTAAATCAAGTTCAAACATATTCTCTGTTACAAGGCCAGCTGCTCATTAGTTCCTTTCTTGTAGTCATATCTGACCAAATTTCTTGGGGAGGCCATGAATGCTATCTGAACAGCAATGCTTCCCCCTAATTTTGTACAGGCATTTCTAATGTAGGAAGCTCTATCAATACCTATATCCTACAGTCTGTAATTATACCTAGACTGAAGATATTAAAAGACACTAAAACCTGCAAACCAGGACTAAACATTTATAGAATCATAAAATCCTTTAGGTTGGAAAATGCCTTTAACATCAAGTCCGACAGCTAACCCAACACTGCCAAGTCCATCTATAAGGCATGACTCTAAGCACCACATCCACAGGCCTCTTAAATCCCTCCAGGGATGGTGACTCCACCACCTCCCTCGGCAGCCCATTCCAATGCCTGACAGCCCTTTCTGGGAAGAAATTTTCCCTAATATCCAATCTAAACCTCCCCTGGCACAACTTGAAGCTGTTTCCTCTTGTCCTATCACTTGTCACTTAGGAGAAGAGACCAACCCCCACCCCTCTGCACCCTCTTTTCAGGTAGTTGTAGAGAGTGATAAGGTCTCCCCTCAGCCTCATCTTCTTCAGGCTGGTTTCTCAGCAGGGCAATTCATGCTGAGCCACATCACTGATACCCTCAAAAAAGAAAAAAAGGAAAATTCACTAAGGAAAAATATTACTAAGCAGTTAGGAAAAATATATTTTCTATGCATTTGATTGTATTATGGCTTTCATTTTGTTATTTTCTTTATAATATCTGTCTTCATTGATTGGGGTTTTTTTTATACTCAAGTTTTTGACTGATTTGGGAATGAGCAGAGATGACATCTAAAACATTAGCTCATAACAGTCACAAAAAAAGCATGTGGAGCATTAGTAGTAACAGAAACACAAACCACTAAAATATTTTTAAAAAATCCACAGCAATGAATTTATGTTGAACACATTGTTTCCTTAAAACAAATTTTTAGCCCTTTGATGTTTCTATTTCCTCTAAGATTCTGACAAAACATGATTATTTCCTGCTATCTCCAATAGGTTGTAAAAGAACAGACATTATTAATAGATGGATTCTTAAAACAGCCAGTAGGAAGACAAAGAGAACAATAGAAACAACATATAAGACTTTTAAAATCTAAACCTTTTCATGTAAATGTCCCAAGAAAGGCTTCTCTACACTGATGATATTTAAACCTATTCAAAGCTGAAATAACATTAACATTTTATTTTAAATTTAGGTAATTAAAGAAGACCAGAACATTTATTTCTTATCTGCTTTTCACAGTGCCTCAAGTTAAGGCCTATAGTGAAAGTATGATTTGATCTATAAAATATTTTTTTTGTTTCTCTTTTTTAAAACCCATCGACATAGTATTAAAGTTGAAAAGCTAAGTGATAAATCTCACAGCAGCCACATTTTTTTCCCCAATTGGTTCCTTAGGTATTACCTGCTAAATGCTTGAAAGCAAAAGATTTAGAGTTTTCTAAAATAATGTAACTTTCTCTGAAGACCTGTTAAACACAAAGCCTAACCGGATGCCTTGGTACCTTGTGTGAGTGGAGCGAGAAATAGGCCCATTCTGAGATGTTGTTCAGAACAGATAAGATGTATTGCCTTCTGCAGTTGTTTATCTGTTTCCATTCCCTTGACAGGATACCTAGACAGTTACTTTAGATGAGACACCTAAATCTCAGATAGCTGAATTTTAAGATAAATGAGTCAGCCCTTTAGTCTGCACCCTTAGCTGTTGTTACACTAAGCTATGAAAAAAAAATTCTCTCTTAGTTCTTTCTTTGAATATGAGGGAGCAGGGATGGAAAATGTTCTGACCAACCTAGAAAATACAAGTTTTTCATCAGAACAATTTGCACTGTGGACTTCGTATCACTTCAGATCTGCAAATTCAGGGTAATGTTAACAAAATTCATATTTGAAGCAACAATCAGCTGTTACATTTCTAATTAAGGTAATTGTATGTTTATTCTCTTCAAGGATAAGAGGCTGGAATGGGCATATGAAAATTAATGAAGTTATTTAAAGACTCCTTACAACATGTACCAAAATTTATTTAACAATCAGTCAAAAAGTGCTCTAAATCTCAGGCAGTAGAGAACAAATTATCTCTGACCCTACGTAACATTATTTCACTCATAAAAATTAAATCTATTCATCAATATTTTTCCTCTATCATAAAGCAAAACCAAATATAAACAAAAACTGGGGTAAGAAGGTACTCTCAGTTATTCAGAAGATTCTTTTCTATTCTTACCTATTCAGGTACATCTTACCTATTCTTTCCTATTCAATGTATCACAAAAGTTTGCACTGTAAATCAAGTTCCAGATTCAAAGTACCTTTTTCATGTGGTGTGAAGACCAAGACTTCACCATCTCAATACTTACTCATAAGGATTGTCCAGGTACCTGTAAATAGCTATTTTACCTGCCTGTCTCTTTGGAAAGTTGGTCCAATGTGTATTTTTTATGGTATCTTGCTTTATTACTAGAAAGGGGGCTTATTTCTCCTTTTATGTAGAATTTAAAAAATCATCTTAAACTAGATGTTTAAGCTAGATAGGAAGACTCCCACCCTCACTGCCTCAAGTGCCCTGTTGTTTGTACACAGGGAGAAGCAATCTACTTGGGTCAGACTTTCTGTACTCTCAACATGATGCAGAGAATACAAAAAAAGTGAGTAATGTCCTATTCATTATATGTGTAGCTGCCCCATTACTTTACAGGATAATGTGGTTCAGTTTCAGTTCATAAAAATTCACTCTTTTACCATAAAGAACTCAATGTATTATAGCTCATATAAAAGGGGGATTTTGAAGTAAGCATCTGATTTATTCATCATAAAATACTAAATAACATGATGACCTCTAAGTGATCTATGGTGCAGCAATCATTCCTGAGGAATTTCAATTTTCTTTCAATCTATACAAACCATGTTCAGGTTCACATTAGAAGAAGACTAATACAAGCTGTCCAATTGTTCAAATAACGTATGCAAGATGCCAAAGGCATATGTTACTTGGAGGATTCCATGATTTTACTTAGCATAATCACACTTAGCTCAACAAAAGAGGTTCAAGTTTTCTCTGAGTTTAAAATAGTGATTTCAAGGCAGGGGGGTTGGAGGGGGAAGAATTAGATATGGTTTGCAAGAAAAGAGGAGGAGGAAATATTAATATATGGATTAAAGGTTAGAGTAAAACAAATTTCTAAATGAAAAGACTTTGTTTTTCTCTCCCTTTTATGCCCAAGGCAATTCTGTGCAATATGAACACACCAAAGTCCTCGTATGTTCAACCAATAAATACAGATTTCTGAAGTCTGGTCCTTGTACTGGCACACAGAATGGACTGTTTGAAATCACTGTAACTGAAATTACTAATTTTGAGTCATACAAACAAAACAATTGTGATATAAATCCAAATGAGGAACTGATGTACCAGGGTCAAAACAAATTTCCCTTGTATCCAGAGACAAATAGCAGATGGCTAGTGATAGAGTATAAAACAGGACACATACAGAGGTATCTTCTTGTGTATCCTCCCAGATTTTGCTTTTAATCTAAGGTTTTAATAAGGAGATTTAATTTTGCTTTAAATGTTTACTAGTCATTCTGAAGTGAGATTATCAATCATCTGTTGCTTTAATTTGGGACACCTTTTTGTGCCCAGTTGAATGAGTTTTGAGATATCCATGAATATGTCTATGGGCATGAACATTGCCAGTTTTGATTCATCCTTCCCTTGGGGCCTCTATGGCTTCTAGTACCTCTGTACAAGGACATACAGGATTCAGTGAAACCACCTCCTAACACAGATTTATACTGCTTTTAATTTCCTTTTCATACGGAGCCAGATCTCTGAAGGTCAGAAAATAAGTTGCCTGATTACCATAATGCATCGAACAAAGCAAACTGCTGCAACTTTCTACTTCAGAGTCTATGGGGTGTTTTACAACAAACAGGCTGTATCTGCAGCTGGCTGCACCTCACTTTACTTGCTTATTAAAGAATGCTCTTTCATGGCACATGCAGGAAAACCTGTAGAATTCTATAGGCTCTTGAAATGGAAAGAGAAACTGAATCCCTCTTTCTCATCTCCAGGGAGACATACAGAGCATGCGAATGCTTTCACGTTTTTGCTGCAACAGTGAATAGGTAATTGTCACTTACTTTGCATTCAGTGTAGGTACCAGTGCCACTGCAAGATGGCTGAATCGAAAGCAGATGTTGAAGTTTTTCAAACCAGTAATAGTACCTGCCTTTTTAATATAGCCTTTTTTTTAATGTGTCCACTGCCTTTTTCATAAACCCTTTTTTTTTTTATTTTCACACTACACCCTTCTGCAATTAAAGACTATGGATTTTTTTCATTGATTTCAGAGAGAGCAGAACCACAATTTAAGTTGGTCCACAGACCATGTAATAAGGACCATGATCTTGTCCTCATGAGTTCAGCTTCTTGTAACCAATTCCCTGGTTGTTAGGTGCTCTTTCTTTCCCTGTCAGGTCCTTCTTTGTACTGCTATCCATGTTTAAATTGTACAGTGAGATGCTCAGTTCAGGGGCTAGCAGTTAATCATTATTTCTCTGTAAATGTTTGGGATGCCATGTGCTGCAAAAATGGAATCAGGACTAATGTAAACCTGTCAAGGTTTTTCATAAAGAAAAGCTGCTGTGAGTCAGGTAGCCATTGTTGCTCAGGGCAGGAGATTACTTAAAAGCCAGTGTAGCTCTAAGAAACTTCCAAATGATGGGCCTTTCTGAAAAAGAAAAGGCACATTTCAAAGACTTTAGAAACTAAGAATTATGCAGAGACTAGGGAAAGGATTGTACTATTCTGAAGAACTAGCTCAGCTGAAAAGAGGTTTCCCCAAGAATGTTAATATTAGTTTGTCCATAGGAGGAAAAAGAGTTTTGGTGGAAAAATTGTTGACTGGGGAAGAAAAAATACCACGTTTTCTTCTTAATATAACTAAAGAGTGTTCTTTGCATTGTTCAACTCATACATACCAAAACCCAGGAAAACTACACTTGCGTCTTCTGCTTCAATGCATGCTGATCTGGCCACTATCTAGTGGACCCAAACAGCATTATGCTGTTTTAAGTTACAGAGTTGCACCTGTGTTATTGGCTATCAGCCATAGCTTGTAGGGAGACATTCCTGTGACCTGAACTACCGATGTGAAGGCAGAACAAAACATAAGCAAGGTAAGGAAACATAACATTTTAACTGCGCTGAAGAACTGCCCCCCTAATGAGGAAATTTCAGCTACAAAGCAAAGGGGAAAAAAGGGTAAAGAAAAAAAAGCAACACAGAGAAGAATGTGATCGGGCTTGGGGGCAAGGCTGCTCTTTTACAGGGCTCTTTCACTGTGCAACTCCTTTCAACAGAAAGCCACAGTTAACAATGTAGCCCTGTTGTCAGATTGATTGTGCTTTATTGCTCTGAAGCATACAACTGATTGCTGGTCTTGCCTTCACCATATAAGTGCCCTCTGTATTCACATCCCTCACTCTATCAGCTGCAGCTGCACCTCATCTCTGCTGCTGGAATCGGATTTTTCCACTGCCAATTCACAGATGTGTTATAATTGAGTGCACTTGAAGTATCTCCTGTATGCACCACTGATATTTAGAATGTCACAAAAGTTTTTGTTGTTGTTTCTTGGATTCTTTCAAAATTCCAGCATCCTAAGATTTTATCTTGTGGATTCCCTGGGTTGTCCTGGTTAGGACTGTATGCCAATTTACTTTGCTCTACCTGGGACAGGAGTGGAACAATGTGTTTGATATTTATAAAGACTCCATCTTCTAGCAACATAGGTTCTTGAAACCCACTGTGTTCGCCCCTGAGGAAAGCAGAATACTGCACACTTTGGTTTTACCCTCCAGAATTTTGACTCTTCATTTGGTTACAGCGTTTTATTCCTGTAGGGTTGACTTTCTCTCTGGACACCATGGAATGTCCCCTGGTACTATCAGGGAATCCAAGAGGTTCTGGACCTTTGAAGGTAAGGAGATACCAAACACTCAGTGTTAAGCAACTGTATCCCAATCAAACTGACTGAATGGTTTATGTGGTAGAGCAAAGACGACTGAGCTCACTGCAACGACTGAAGAGTATACCCTGCCAGTCAGTCATAGCTCTGAGTAGGAGGTCTGGTAGTAAGAGTAAGGAAAGTCCCGGAAGAGCCATTAGAACAAATCCCTAGATGGTATAAATTGGTCTGGCTCCTGCAGAGCCTCCAGGCTGGCCGAGGGAAACCCTAAAAGGCTTTACAGAAGCTGTATGTGTTAAAGAGAGAGCAGTGAAAGGGAGGGGGAGACACTAAGCTTAGAAAAATGGGAAAGTGGAGACCTAGGGGGCCTAATGACAGAAATTGCTAACTATTTTAAGTAGCTAAACTACTAGCATCTAATTTTCCTGCATGATTCCACGAATACATCACAAGGTTACTTCAATATGCATTTGGAAATTGACAGTCTACTGCACTGCACCTGTTTTGTTATTTTTAAAAGTATTACAAACTAATGATCTTAGGCATGTGGAAAACACTACAAATGACACAATGCGACTACAAATCTGACTTCTATACAACACAAAATACCTTTCTGTCTTTCCAATGTTTCAATATTTTCACAACGTTATTCTATTTCTAATAGTGAGTTTGACACAAAATTCAGATTACGCTGACATGCCAGGCTTGATATCCAGGGAGATATATTGACTTCTGCAGCCATTTGAGTAACAAATTTATCCCACTTTACACATTGAGTATATACTAGTTTCATCCATAAACAAGTCACTGACATTTCAACTTTGCTGTTAGATATTATTTTTTAAAAAGAGGAAAATATGTGTCTTGGAGTATTTCTCCTCAGAAAGGTTAGAAAAAACTTATTTGGTTTGTACATTTGTTTAATGTTGAATTCACTAGAACTTGATTCTCAGCTACTGCAAAATGATCCTGGAATAATGATACAACAATGAAAACAATGCCTTGATAATTGTTTTATCATCCTATTAACAAACTGGATTTGCTTTTGAAGTAAGGAAATAAAAGGTAAATAAGCATACTGTGTGTAGCAAGGACATTCATTAGTGAGAACTTCAGAGAACCTTAGAAGAAAATTGAATTGTATCTGGTGCCAAAAGACAACAGTCAGGAGCTCCCAACCTCAGTCACAATGGAGTTGTACATCATGGAAATGAAGCTTTTTTCCTAAAAAAAAAGCAGTTTCACAGACATGTATGTGACTTTTAAAATGAAGGGTTACAGCATATGCACTGCATTAAACTTTACTTTTTTCCCAATTCTTATGCTCGACAGGCTGCTTTGATTGTACCTTCGATCAAACGTAGCATCACAGATGTAAAATAAGAAGAAAAATGTATACCAACCAACTGCAAGATAGTTCTTCATCTCACTTCATGAAGGAAAAGAGCAAGTCTATATTTCGGTGTTGAGGTTTTTTTGGGAATAATAAGAGTGCTCTGGTAGTCCACCAAAATAAATTAAACTGCCTTGTAAAATGGTGGATGATCTGGTCTTCTCCCAGGACAGCATCAGAACAGACAAAAGTATATCCTCAGGGATCTGAGGAGAAGGAGACAACACAGAACACACACTGTTCTGTAGTAGTAAACAAAGAAAGAGGCAAGAGAAATTACTCAATATAATTTGCTGAAGTTAATATGACAAAACGACAATTGATAATGGACACAGTCCTTAGGCTTTGGTTTGTTTGTATTTCAGCTACCAGTGTTTTGGCAGCTCAGTAAGGCTTTGAGATGATTCAGGCTGATAGACCTAGCCTTATTTTTAAGCAAGAACAAGTTCCATTAAGACAGAATGTGGTTTTCCTTGTCTACTCAAGTGCTTTTTCTCTAATACAAACAATTCAATGGCTGAAATTGTTTATTCTCATGTCCTACACATTAACACTTAAAGGGAATATCAAAAAAAGAGGTAGAATCATTTAATAGCTACATCCATCACCAGTTTTTTACAACAGAGGGTGACTCTGACACAGAATTGTAAATATGGCCCAAAGAAATAAGAGGTTTCCCTAGATTCATGTGAAAAGCTGGTTTTAGTTTTCCACTAGAAACAGGATAACCTGTTGCCAAAAGCAATCTTCTTCACTGAAGTGAACCCAACAGTGTCACGTGTACTGGAGTCCTTATCATGGTCTTACAAAGTCAGAAACCTGAAGATAACAGTATTACACTAATGGAGCACTACAGTGGTGGGAGCAATCTAAGCGTCTAGATTAGCTACATCATCCAGAGTACAAAAACTAAAGAGTTGACTTAGATGTCCTAAGGCCAGAAGAGAGCAAAAATTATGAAAATCAAATTGGTTGAGTTCTGCTCCTTGTATTTCTTTGTTCCAGGAAGCTCACAGTAAGTGTCAGTGACATAAATGGGGCTATGGGTCTTAACTTTCCCAACCAGCCCCACCTGGGGCCGCTACCTCCACCTTTTGCCAATGGACTCAGGAGCTACATCTAAGCTCCCCCCTTGGCCTTCAACCCTTGTCTGATCTATACTGTAAGTTTAATCCGTCCAGTTTCTGTCTCCTAGGTGGACCTTGGCTGTATCTTGTTACGTGTATCCATTTAGAAGTTAAATTTTAAGCATTCACTGCCATGCAATCAGGTATTAAAACTATGTAATGGAGGGCAGGGGAAAGTACTCACTACCTTGAGCCCATGGAAGAAGGAAGATTGTTGCTAATGGTAGATACAGTGATGAAGAGAAATAAATGGGCAAAGACTTGCATGCAGACAGCCATGTTACAAAAAAACATGGCATTATTACTGAAATAATGATGTTGCATACCATACACCTTTCAAGAAAGATCATTACTGAGAATAGGTCCTAGCAGTCTGAAACAAGGAAGTGCTAATGAGAAGCAGGAAGAGGACCATGGAGTCATGGTTGTGATTAAATCTGATCAGGCAACATGATCTCACGAAATATTTTCTTCTGAACAGAGGAGAGGTAGGCATGATGTAGGTAGGTTTTCAAAGTGCAGTGCAGCATCATAACAAGCAACACCACAATGTAGTGCAGTGATGCTGACTTGTGAATGATGCCATCATAGATGGATGACCTTCGGATATGTACCAGCATATAATTAGCAAGATGGATTCTGGTTATTTAAATGTGAGAGTAAGAAAATTCAGTTGAGTAAAAAAAAGACCGGTTAAAGAATGAAATTTCCCTGGAAAAGCTGGAAATTTTATAGAATAGCATTTGGGGATTGTCGTTTCAATGTGCAGTACAAATGTAGTCACAGAAGAGTTCTTATACGCAGCACACTTACTACATTTCCTTCACACAGTACATAAGAATTTGATTGAGATGCAGATCACTTCCAAGTAGATTTGAACCTATCAAGTACAAGCCTTTTGCCAGACAGATTTTAAATGTTACTTTGCTATCCCCATCTAAACCATTCCAGTGAAACTTACATGAGCAGCTCCTGGTAGAACTAGTTTGGCTGAAGTTTCAGTTAATTTCTGTGGCACTCTTAGCTAAATGTTCAAATTATATCAGCAAATTTCTGCCATCTGCAAGTTAATAAGGACTTAAGATGGTGTGATTAGCTCCACAACTTCTCTCTTGTCAATGGTCAAAAATGGATTCCTAGTACGAATCAACTGCAAGAAGATATACCAATTTGCTGTGTGCTGTCAGGTGCCAACCATTTCTAGCTCAGAGACTTCCTGAGTCAGAAGTGGCTTCTACACATTAGTAAATCTAATCTATCTGTCTAATCTAATATTCTAAGCCAGCTTTATAACTATGGTAGAGAAAGAAAGACATTGCCAGAGAATGATTTATCCACTCTGAATGTGGGTGTCCAGGGTAGGGAAGATGAATTGTTCTTGGATTCTACTTTTTGTTCTTTCAAATGTTCTGATACTTAAAGCTCCATTTTAGGGTCATATTAGATCTTAAAGGGTTGCAAATTCATTGAGGATAACAGAAAAATGAAAGGCAAAAATTAATTTGACAATGTGAGGAGACAAAAAACCTAGTAGTAGCAAACTCACCACAATTTGCCATTTTAATCAATCCATTTCATTTGAAAACTACACGCATTGTTTGGGTCTATTGGGCTCAAGGTAGCCACATGAAACAAATATTCTCTGCATTCTTTCAGGCAGGTCAGGTGAATTGTCCAAGTCACCAAATAAGGTTTACACTGAGAAATAGGACCTGAGTTTTATGTCTTAGCCAGTGCTCTCAACATCAGCATTTGCCTGCTCCCGTCCTCCAAAATGGACCTTCATTTTGAAAGCTCATACACCCAAATCAGGGGAAGGGAGGAGAAAAACTGGGAAACCCTAATAGTTAGCATTCAGCTGTCAGGTAAGGAGCAAGTAGAAGCAAATATCACAGTTATATATGTTTGTTTTGATTAATCATATTATACAAATCTAATATGCAAATTCTGTGCAGGCCTTTTGGCGCTTGGCAAATTGCTAATGCAGCCCTCTCTGTTGTGAGGTTTGGTCTTCCCCACCATAGATGAAGAAGTTTCCTTGATGTATCTATAAATATGGAACATGAATCTGATGAATGTGATAATTTGCTACGGCAGAAGTGCTTATAAATGCAAACTGATGCCACTATTCTTTTGCATGATTCTGTGTGAGCAGAGGGAAGAAAAATGAAATAAATATTGTCTTTGCCTGGGAACTGAGAACACAGCATTTGAATGTTGGGTCCTTCATGACTATAAATAAAGTGGAGATAAAGTCTGAAGCCAGGTTCAGACAGGCAAGCTACTCCTCATTGTAGTTTTGATGTCACAGCAGTAACTGCTTCTCTGCAGACCCACTGAAATAGCACAGCAAAGGGGAGGGGTGGGGAGACGGTATTGCAAAAGGAGCAAAAAGATACTTTGTCTTCTGCAAATGGCTGGAATATGAATGACAGTCACTGCAGGGAAATCAGTGCCACAGGAATGTGGTGTCAGCTCAAAATAAACACAGGCATTTTAAGAAGTTTCAACTATCTAATAAAGTAATAGTGTGGCGATCTATGAAGAATAACTGTGCATATCAAATTGAGCTCAGAATATATTTTTCATAAGACACTGATATGGGAAGATGTTCTTAGGGCAATGACAATTAATCCTTTCTATGTCAGCCATGCTTTACTTTTTAGTTCAGAGCAGGATGAGAGGACTTTTTACCCCCACAAGTGAATCAGGGAGTTACAGATTCAAAAATTTAGTTCAGAACTACCGCTGTTCAAAAGTCGTCAAGAAACACAGAGAAAATGTACCCTGAACAGGCTGTGGAACAGTCTGGGCTTGAAACCAAGTCCCCTATCCACCTGGCTCTGCCTTCTCAGCAAATGGCACATCTCTTAATAATGAATCCCATATAAGTTTTGGAAGTACACAAAATTAATGGAAACATGTTTCTTCTTGGGGAAAAAAGGGAAGGGCATGGAAGGGAAGGATAAATTCACAGATGATTGCATCTGATCAGACACTGTTTCTGGTGGGCATTATATATGATGTTTTGGGCCATATAGCTCTTCTTACTCACTTACAAAGCAGCAGAGATGTGGGGGATAAAGTAACACCTTTTCCAGAAGAGTTTCCAGTCCAGCAGCTAAAAGAAAAGTGAGGAAAAGGGTCTAAGGGCCAAGACCTTGGCCAGCAGTATATCTGTTGGAAAAATGTCCCTGTTCCTGACGCAAGCACAGTAAATCCTGGAAAAACTGAGGGGTGGGATGGAGAGAGGAGGGCAAGGGAAACAAAGACCTCAGCACATTCTGCCATTTCCCCTTCTTCGTTGGACCTAGACATTCCCTTTACTGGACAATAGTGAGTTTCAAGATCAATGGCATGGAGCCAAGCAATTGCCTGACACTTGCTGGTACCTTAATTCCAAATTGCCTATTTAGCCATTAATTGCAGGTAAATTATAATTCTTGCATATAAGTTTAATCACTTAATCAGTTTTCCCCTACAAAATCTGCCAAAATAAATCCTGAACCCTTTGGGGGGAAAACAAACAAACAAACAAAACCCACACACAAAAAATCCTTATTCCTTCCATGTGGAGAACTTCTGAAAAAAATAAACCCTGTAAAACACTTTGAATGAAATGATGTTACGATGTGTTTGTGCTGTTTTATTAGTGACAGTTACAGCTGAATGAGTATCTTTGTAAATAGTGATAGGGGGAAAAAAAAGAAAGATGTTTTGACTTCTTCTGAACCTACCTCCAAAAACACACCATAACAAATATTGTAACAAACCAATTTATTTTTTTCAATGTTTTCTCTCTATCTCTGGGGTCGTCCATATAAACTGTTTGTCTCTGCAAACTGTCCCAGATGAAAACGCACCTACATATTCTCACATGAGCAAGATGTAGTATACTGTATCAGTAACAGTAATATCCTGCATGCACTTTTGACAACATCTTGGGGAAAAAAAAAAAAGACCAAAACAACTAAATAAGGAATTCCAAAAATCAAGAAATTACTTGCAGTAACTCAAGAAAAAATGTCATGAATTCTTACCAGTAGTCTAACCAACGAGTATACTTAGACTTCCATTAGGATGGATACAAAAAGTTAGTTATCTATGAGAAATAGAAAATACCACCTTAAGAAGTAGGTTGATTAGAAAATGAATATAAAACAACAGTGTCAGTCTGCTTCTAGAAAGAGAAACATCACCTTAGGTATTACAATCATGAATACTGGCGTGAAAGGTGAATACCCCTCTTCCAGCCTTCAAGAACTGCTAAAATCTCACTCAGATTCTACTGACTGACTGTACTTCCAGAATGATGGAGAATTAAGAGAGCTTAAACAAGAATAACTGAAGAACTGAAAAACATGACCTAGGAAAGCTTTTATGGAATCTCTGAAGAAAAGAAAACTTTCAGGACACATAGTATTGATTTTCAAATACAACAAAATAGGCAAAGAAGAGCTGCAAAGATGAAAGGCAGAAAATTATTCCCCGTATCCACTGTGGATAAAACGAGATGTCACAGACTTTTTTTTGTTTCTTTAAACCCACTGGTAAGTAGAGCACAGCTCTGGTTCGATAGAGTTAAAATGGTGTGGAAACTCTGTCCTTTGATACTGTCAAGATTTAGACATTTACCAGAACCAGTGTAAGCAGCATGGATGATGACTTGGCTAGGATAGTTCAGATGTTCTTGCAGTCTTGTCTTCTCTTATTCTTGAAGAATATTCAACAATCAATGGGTAACATGAAGATATAAAGCGTTTAACAGAGGGCATCCAACAAAGTTTCTGAATGCTTGTTGTTAAATATTATGTCTGTATCACAGCTCGATACTAAGTCAAAAATACATTAAATCAGTTAAATATATAGAATTCTTTCCAAGCAACTAAACCATCTGCAGCTTGGGAGACCTATTCTGCATTTTCAGTGCTATGCTAAGACATGTAAATTACATTTTTTTCCCTACTCTAGGAAGGTCTCTTTTCTGCTCAAGGCTAAAATGGGACAAAATTCAAAAAGCCAACAAGTAGATTGGCTTGTTTAGATTCTTACACACACACCCCATTCCTGCCATAAAAAGACAGTTGTTGGTTAGTTGTTTTTTTTTTTTAATGTGAGAATAAAGAAACAAACAAAAGTCCTTGCACTCTTTTTTTTCCACCGTGGCTTTAAATAGCAAGACTTCTGTAGCTACTTAAAAATACAGACCAGAAGGGAAGAGGAATGAGTCTTCCTTCTTTTAACCTAGTGGAAATCAAGAGCAACCCCACTGACATCCATCGAATTACGATGATGTAAAACTGGTGTATATGAGGGGGAAAAAAGACATCCACAGGAGTATACTTCATTTGTTTCAATAAATTCTCTCTCTTTTTAACACCAGCTGTATGAAAACCTCCAATAAAATTTTATGTGCTAAGTCTGGTGCTGAAATGACCAGACTCTTTCCAATAACATAAAACTGCAGTAAGCAATTAGAATATTTCTGCTTAAACATGTTGTTCCAATTTGTTTAGTATCTCATCCTGGAGTAATTCTCCCACATCATCCACTATCTCAACTATTACCAGCATGATTTTCTCCAAGATACAGAAGACTATGCTATTGAAACTTGCATTTATATGTACATCTTTCTGAATATGTATTTCTCCAGATGATATATCCCAAGGTATTTCTCACGAAGTTTTGTTGTTGCCTTCTTAGCAATTTTAGTCAAAATGCTTATGTTTTGTACTACTTTATTGCCACCATGAGAGTATCAAACCATCACCAGCACAAATAATATGCAATCATGGAGGCTCACAGATTTAAATATTATAGTGCACATTATTGAGTATTACAGTCTTGTATTAGTTTACTTAGTTTTAACATACCATCACATTTTGCATTTGGGTAGCAGCCTATGAAATTTTTACTATGAAAGACCAGACTTCCAAAGTAATTTGGACAGGATTTAGATGAAGTTGAAAAGTTCTTTAAATATATGTTATTACTATTAAATCCCCACATTTTCCCCTTCAGTTAATAAACATATATATATTAAGTGAAATTGTTTAAACTTGAAATCTATGGTCACTCACTTACAGGTTGTCCTATTCTTTCTGTTATTGTGAGTATTCTATTAAAAAGGTCAGGGCTGACTTTCTTCCTACAACTACTGGCTATTACAGTCAGCAGAAACAAGTATTTGAAATGTTTCACTATTGATTAGCACAGGCACTTAGTTCAAGTTCTAGAATGTGATCCAAGATTTTAAATGCCTGTGACATGCAAACCTGTAACAATCACTACCAGGTGATCATGTAGTTACAGCACAGCAGAGGTAAACACTTCAGTAATGAACAGTAGAAATAATCCTTGCATGGTGAGCACATCAGATTAGCATGGAAGAAGACTCATTTTTCAGTCTCCTGATCAAATTTAGCCAAAAAAATATTGTTGAACTAAAACATCATTTATAAAGTTAGGTTAATATAAATTCCTATATGGTCTCAAACAAATGGGATTTTTTTTTTGAGTTCCTTCCATCACATGCACACTCTTAAACAAAGGGTTTTTTCCCCCACTTAAAATATAAGTACGTTAAACATAATCCATCTTTTCAAACTGAATTAAAATGCTTCATTAATAAAAATGTTACATTTACACTGTCCACAGTGTGTGTTTGAGTTAGCTTGAGCACCCCTATTAAGCCTTTGATACACAGACATTTTGGTGCAGTAGACTGTAAACCCCCAATACCTCTGATCCTAACTTTGTGGTTCACTATCTCTCTCTCCTCCATACAGACCTGTGTCCATAAAAGTGTTGGCTTACTTCAAGGATTGTGAAGCACAGAATTTTCACGAATTAGAATGAGAGTATTTTACATAGGCATAACGCTAGTTCTACACCGAAGTGGAAACAAATATACAGTTGGAGAAGAAATATCCACATCTGAATGCAAAAACTGTAAGCTGTGAATTTCTGGGACACTTTTACAGTGCTAATTCTTCAAGGTGTAGAATTGCATGTGTGTTGCAACACAAAAATACAAAGCAATGTGCATCCAGTTGCTGAATTCCAGTGCTTGTGCTGCTATTTGTGATTCGCACATATGTGCATTTGTACATATCCCTATATATTCTCTTTATGTTTATAATTATTACATGAATACCTGCAGAGAGTATAGCCAAAATACATTTTATAGAAGAATATTTAGGCACAGTATATTTAAATTTACTAAGGAAATTGCAGACATCTGTATGAAAAGTATGAGCTTAATTAAGAACTCCTGAATCCTTACATAAACCAATGTTGCCTTCTGTCAAACAAAGAACTTAGTTTCTAGTAAAATTCACTGAGCTTAACCTCAAAAACACCTTCCACTCTTTTTTCTGCTTGTTATTTTTTTAACTCATGTAAACAAGCATTTCTAAAAGTGTCTCTCCAGATCCTGAGTTTCAAAAGAAACATAAATATGCAAGTGCCTCAAAAACATCAATTAATGTCATCTAAAAGGAAGGGACCTTAAAGACCATCCAGTTCCAACCCCCCTGCCATGGGCAGGGACACCTTCCACTAGACCAGGTTGCTCAAAACTCCATCCAGCCTGGCCTTGAACACTTCCAGGGATGGAGCATCCACAGCTTCTCTGGGCAACCTGTTCCAGTGCCTCAGTACCCTCTCTATGAAGAACTTCTTCCTGATATCTAATCTAAACCTCCCCACTTTCAATTTAAACTCATTGCCCCTTGTCCTGTCACTACAGGCCCTTGTAAAAAGTCCCCCCCAACTTCCTTGTAGGCCCCTTCCGGTACTGGAAGGCTGCAATGGGGTCTCCCCAGAGCCTTCTCTTCTCCCGGCTGAAGAAGCCCAATTCTCTCAGCCTTCATGGGAGAGGTACTCCAGCCCTCTAATCATCTGTGATGACCATATTTTTGGCCATTAATCTCTTTTTTGTTTGGTTTCTCATCACTATTCACATCTTTTCTTCGTTCTTGCGTGAAATCTTACACAATAATTTTTGCTCTTTTATTATAAAGATGGTTAGTTTTTGTTTTCACAGTTTTGTATATTTCACATATCTTGATAAATAATTGGCAATTTTTAATACCTCTATGTATTACTTAAATTTTGGTGTCTTAGTTATAGCTGCTTGTTGCTTCAATTGTTCTGGAAACCATCATGGAAGCCAGTACTGACTTAATCCTCTGTTGTATGCAAACATAGGTTCAAGCACAATTAAGCTACTAAGTACAATCAATTGAAATCAATGTAGTTAATTTTTACTTCTTTCAGGGAATAAAGTTTCAAACAATTAATAGTGTTAACAGTAAATTACAATGAAGGAATTTCATTAAAAGATCAGGAAATTAACAGTAACCATAGGAGATAACCAAAAATAAATGGTTAATTAGCTTGCTACTACCCAAGGCAACAGTATTACTGGCACACATCCAGTGCTCATTTTCCCAAGTATTGATTGAATTTAGCACGTTAGCATTTTCTTACCTCAGGTCAATCAGTATTTTCATTCTCTTTAGAATTCCGTACCTTTGTTCAACTTAATCAGCTGTGTTCATGCAATGTGTGACAGAGTACCAAGACACAAACATTTAACAGCTCTACTTTTCTAGTAATGGCAAATGTAAGGTCCACTTGCCTGCCACATCCGGTAGGAGACTGTAACACTTCTGTTTCAGTGTCACTCCTGGCTGGACCTCTTTTGTTAAAAGTTCAGCCTGTTTGAAATCATCATATTTGACATTACAACTACACACATGCCAGGAGTTTTGGGCTCTGTGACCAGAGTTAAATTTTCAAAGCTGAACTTTGTTGATGAATCTTTGTAGGTATGCTAGGTGGTGGTTTTGTGAACTGAATTTGCATTTGCATATTCAAAGACAGCTTTTATATTTGATACCTATAATCTAGAAAAGATTAGAGCCTGCTATATGCAGTTTTGTGAACTTTTTATATTTCTCTGCAATCTTTTGGATACTTCAATTATCAATATGGTATCTGAGTGATTTCTGTGTCTTATCATTGTGGTTAGAATAAATCCCGTGTTGCTCAGACACAGTACTGAATATTTTACGATGATCTTCCTGAGAGCTGCCTCAGGAGGGAACTGGGAGACAGAGAAGGAAGTCAGTTATCAGGCACCAGGAAAGATATTCTGAGGGTGGTGGTTGATCAGAACTACTGGAACAGGACTGGAGCCATCCTTTCAGTTTTGAACCTCCTCAAAATTGTGCTAGGAGGAACACAGTGACACATAAAGACAGATATGTGGCTGATTAGCTAAGTACCTTAAATTAAAACAGAGGAGGAAGAGAAGATATTCTGCATATAAATATTTCATACGGCTACAGACATATGAACTGTATGCTATGTATCTTTGTGACAGCGAAGTTAATGAGGGCACCTTGTATGAGAAACAGAAATTTAACAAGGCTTGTCGTAATTTTTAAACTGTATGTGGTGGGTTTACCCTGGCTGGAGGCCAGCTGCCCACCAAAGCAGCTCTTTCACTGCCTTCCTCAGCTGGGCAGGGGAGAGAAGATATAGCAAAAGCCTCAGGGGTCGAGATAAAGACAGGGAGAGATCACTCACCAGTTACCATCATGGGCAAAGAAGATTCAGCTTAGGGAAACTAGTTTAATTTATTGCCAACTAAATCAGAGTAGGATAATAAGAAACAAAACCAAATCTTAAAATACCTCCCCCCATCCCTCACTTCTTCCCGGGCTCAGCTTCACTACCAATTTCTCTACCTCCTTCCCCCAAGCAGCACAGGGGAATAGAAATGGTGGCTGTGATCAACCCATCACATGGCATCTCTGCTGCTCCTTTCTCCTCAGGGGAGTCTCCTCACACTCTGCCCCTGTTCCAGCGTGGGGTCCCTCCCATGGGAGACAGTCCTCCATCAACATCTCCAATGTGAGTCCTTGCCATTGGCTGCAGTTCTTCACTAACTGCTCCAGTGTGGGTCCCTCCCATGGGGTACCATCCTTCAGGAGCAGCCTGCTCCAGCCTGTGTCCGCCCTGGGGTCACAAGTCCTGCCAGCAAACCTGCTCCAGCCTGGTCTCCTCTCTCCACTCCAGCATGGGATGCCTCCTTCAGGCAACCCCGTGCTCCGGTGTGGGGTCCTCCCTGGGCTACTCTGACCCTGGAGCACCTCCTCCCCAACTTCTCCAATGACCTGGAGGTCTGCAGAGCTGTTTCTCCTACATATTCTCACTCCTCTCTCTGGATGCACTGCACACTTTTTTTTCCCCTTCTCAAACACATTATCCCAGAAACACTACCACCATCACTGATGGTCTCAGACTTGGCCAGCAGCTATTATGTCTTGGAGCCAGCTGGCATTGGTTTTGTTGGACATGAGGAGGCTTCTAGCAGTTTCTCACAGAAGCCACCTCTGTAGCCCCTCTGCTACCAAAACCTTGCAACACAAACCCAACACACTATAACATCAAATTGTACTCCTTTTGACTTACAGTCAAAAGGATTTTATTAGAAATCATGTTCTCTGAGCTAATTCTTAACCCTATATGAAGGAGGGCGATTACTAATTTCTATTTTTTCTCTGTTCACGCAGAAGTAGAAGTGGTGGGGAGCTCTCCATAAATAACTATCAAGGAGGCACTTGGAGCTATAGTACTTACTGAAATAAGGAATATTCCATACAATTTGTATATTTGCCTAAATGGCTTCTCTTGATGACGTGTGTAGGAATTAATACTTGAGAGACAGATGTCCAGAGAAGCACTGTTCAGCTGCTTCCCCAAATGAGTATCATAGTTCTAATTCTTACTGCTTGCAACTATATATCTATGTATTACAATAAATATCAAAGGTCAAAGAATGGTTTGGGTTAGAGGGATCTTAAAGACCATCTAGTTCCAGTCTGACAACTTTCACTAGACGAGATTGCTCAAAGCCCCATCCAACCTGGCCTTGATCACTTCAGTCAGGGAGCATTCACAATTCCTCCAGGAAACCTGTTCCAGTGCCCTCCAGTTCATATGTGCATTTCCATCATGAGAATTTTCAAATCACAGCTTGTTAATTTGGTGATTTTGGTTAATCAGTCTCAATTCTAATTTTGATTTCTCAGATACTAGGTAAATGTAAATTAAAGCAGTCAAAGCAATATGCTTCTCATCTGAACCACCAAAAAAGACATTTTAGACCAGAGAAGTTTATAAAAACCAAACTTTAGTTATCAAGTATGTGGTAAAATTTAAAATATTAACAGATATTTATGCTTTATACATACAAGATAGAGTTGTATTGGTTCAGTAAAATTTTCCAGTCAGAAATTATATTGCACACATCAAATGAAAATCTGTAAACGCAGATGAGTGATAAGGAAGAACTGATCTATTTTAAAAACATGGAAAGACTGTAAATGGTATGAAAATAAATTGGTCAGTCAAGTAGACCCTTTGCAAATGTAATCAATTTTGGTTAAATAGAAGGCAGGAACTGTATAAAGAAGCTATTACTGACCAAAGAAATTACCTTGAATTTATGAGTAAGCAATGTAAACAACATCTTATGAATTGATGCAAGACACATATGGAGTCATATTCTAAGGAAAACAGAAAGATTTCAAGGACGATTCATGCCTATACAGCAGAAAAGGTGAGAGCATAACTTCATTTAATGTAAATATGATTATGGTCCTGATTCTGCATGAAAATCAAGTTCATACTCATCTATTTTGCACCTGAGAGTTTAAAGTTCAATAAATTCTTAAGTACACAGCTGAACTGTGAAAATATGTCACTATGTGTGTGATGAATAATAAGAGGAGTATGTGACGAAATAAATATTAAAATACATTACACATATCTCATATATCAGAATTAAGTTTTTAATAGTTTGTTACAAAGGAAGTTCTGTGGAGGATGACAACGTATCAGAGCATGAAGTTGAATTATGCAAAATAAACCAACAAGAGACCAGAATGTTTTACCAATTTATAACCACAAATGGATAGAATCTATTCTGTCTGAATGTATTCTGAAAGGTATTCAGATACTGTTAGTAGTTCTTGTGCCTCCAGATACACACAGGACATAGGAAATAATTTTATAATTTATTTTTATTATTTATATGCTATAAACACCTATGCTTCACCCCTGTGCCTGTATCGAACTCAATGCAGAAACATTGCTTGGGTGTGTCTAAAATGCACCTGTGAATACAATGAAATTTTGAATATAAAGACCATCAGGACATACAGAATCTGCTGTTTAACTTGGTAGTTTGTTCCAAGGTTTAAGCATCACCAATTTTAACCTGAATATACTTCCCATTTAAAATTTTCATTTTATTCACTTGTTACCTGGGATCTCCAGTGGATCTACAGAACCACAAAGATATCTAAAAAAGCAGATACAGTGGTGCTATGTACACTAATGTTACATATAAGAAGGGAGAGGAATTGGAATGGGGTAGAATTGCCCTCTAAATATTGGCTCAGAAGACTTTGGCCAGGGAAGTGAAAAAGGATATTAATTCCTTCATAGAATCATAGAATAGAATCATAGAATGGTTAGGGTTGGAAGGGACCTTAAAGATCACCTAGTTCCAACCCCCCTGCCATGGGCAGGGACACATTGCACTAGACCAGGTTGCTCAAAGCCACATCCAGCCTTGCCTTGAAGACATCCAGACAGACTCTCTAAGCAGGACTGTTTTGGACCTGTATTATATGTTATAACTACCACTTGGGCCAGAAATTTTCTCGCACAAAAACCTTAGCTTATACTCCTAGTAGAATGTCATATATCGTGCAAAAAGGCAGTCAGTTAGTCTCTCTGTTGAATGTGGTGTAATGTTGCAAATACACTAATTTCACAAAGTTTACATATATCCACATTGTGCCTGCTGATGCCACCTAGTCTCGGGTTAGCATATGATGAATGATTTGAATGTCTCTACTCCCACTGTATAGAGTAAGCTTCCTCAATGCAGCTGTGATAATCCTCCAAGAAGGAACTAGTTTTAGGAGAAGAACCTGGGAAATTGCCTCCAGGTCACAGAGAAGCCCATTCTTGGCTAAATTCCACAGTGATCAAATCATATAGTATGTGAGTAGAAAGAGAAGAGCCTTATATTCTGCACTTTAATCAGTTAAGGCTTCTTCTGAGACAAAAGCAATCATACGGACTTAACCAGATATACCTTACATAGCCTTGGGCCAGCACTAGTTAACCCACACTGATCACTGCTATTGTAACTGCTGACAGGCAAAACCCAAGAAGAGATGTGTTCACATAAGATGACACCTTCCTTTTTCTCTTTCCACCTATATACTGCTTGTTGTTATTTTATCTCTGTGAACAGGCCACAGAAGATAAAGCAAACGAAAGATGGGGACTGTTAGCCTGTGATGCATCATCTGCTTAGGAGCAATGTAATTGTCTTGAACATTTTGGCTAGGAATGTTTTCACGGACTCTGAAGGCAGCTGCCGTGTTGTCACTGTGACCCAAAATTCCCAACAGAAACTCTGACAACTCAGAAACAGAAGGTGAAGAGGGCTCTGACAATGCAAACTTTGAAGAACAACATGCATATTGACCCCTGGGGAATATCTCACAAACTGTTTCTGTTCAGTCGAGCGTAGGAGAGAGAATCAAATCCAATAGCTGTCATAAAGAACAGACAGATAAAGGGGAAGCAAAAGAAAGGGAAAAAAGAAGAATAAATCTGTGGAACAGTAAATGATTGTTAGCAAGGAAGGTGAGGATATCGCAATTCTGATCAGATAGCCCCAATCAGAAGGAGAGACATAAATAGCTCTGAGTATGCAAGGATCCACTTACGGCAGAGGATTCTGAATCACCTGTGGTGGGAGGATGAGGTAGGCAGTTTTCATGGGTACTCAGATTATTAAACTGTGTATTAATAAGGCTGTATGGAGAAAGACTTCTTAATGATGGAGCAGGTGATCAGGGAGGTGATCTCTGTGGCATACCTGAAAGAAAAGGAGGAACAGTCTTGCTCTTAGAGGCACTCAGCTTGCCTCCTGCAGGACCAGCAAAAAGAGAGTGTATGTTAGACTGGATCTACAACAGACCTCCTATTAGCCAGTTCCCATCTTTTCTGCAGAAAGAACATGGTTAGGTCAAAATCCTGCAGCACTTTCAGTTTAGCTAACATTTGATAGGGAATGCTTGGAGACTCTCTCCTCCTTTTGGGCTGATTGCTAAATATGTAGCAGCTAGATCAATGGTTTCCAGAGGTTCTGCATTCAGATCACAGTGTCTGATGTGGCTGACATCTAAAAATCCCAGAAAATGTGTAAAATCCCTAAATTCTGCCTTGGACAACATTGTGGAGGCAAAATAGAATGTATCTGAGGAAATTCTAAACAACAGTGAAAATTACGTGAGACCTGTGTATAAAGACTTAGTATGACCATCAGGATGCAATGAACCATGTAAAAACAATGATGAAAGTATTTAATATGATTTCCTTACTTCAGAGTCTTCCTTTTCATAGTAGACATTCAAGGTTGTGTTCAGCTCTGACCATTTTAAATATTTCTTTTATCTATGTTCTCAGGCTCCTTCTGCAATCCAGGGAGAAGTATATGCTCTTCCAGAAGGAAATTCCCAGTTTAATAGGAGGATTAGATTCTACCCAATGGGCTTTAACTCTCTGTAAGTTAGGTATGCTGCTTATGCTGTTGATCAGGTCCATATATATATGTGATTATAATAGCAAAGTCAACATACAGTATTATTTGGATCAAGCTTCAGCCATCAAATTATCTAGCTACCTACTTTATACATTTATTTTAGAATGACATTATCCCTATCAATCCAAATAATCCCATCACTGGAAACAACTTTGAAAAGAGACCAGACTGCTTTCTTACAAGTTAGGTATCTAACTAGTGCATGGAAAGCTTGTGTAAAATGAATGATCAAACATCTGTCATAGAGGATTGTGATGAGAAAGGAAATAAAAGAACCCTTATGACTAGATGACACTTGGAAGTATCTTACTGTAATGTGCCAACACTATAGAGTGACAATACAGAAATATAACCAGTTAGATACCTGCATAAGGAAAACTCCCACGGGGATGTATATTCAGATAAAGAATGAATAAAAATATGGTTATTAATGCCTATGGTTCTAATGATAAGTAATAATTACAGTATTTGCAGTACATCCCAGTGAGCAGAGACTAGGGTTCAAGAGAAATGAGGGGGGTGGGTGGGTATTTTTTTACTATGAACAAGTGCTACCAGACTTTGGGCACCTCATTTTCATCAGCCATTAATTAAGGATTGTGACACTTATTTCCTACGCAAACTACAGCAAGGAAATAATTAGGTAAATACCAAGTGCCACTGAATCAATATAGGCCAGTTTCACTGCTGATGTCAATAGAATGATACCTATTTTCCTTACTAGGGACATAAACATTCTGAATACATTCTGTGGCAAGAAAAGACCATATAGAAAGCTTTAAAAATAGCAGAAGCAGTAAGGAAGGAAACAAGCTGTTTGACAGATGTAGAAACTTGTAACACGGTCACATTAAATACTGATTAAATTTTGCACTTCATCATGGTCCCACAGGCTACACTGACTGTAGTCACACCTGTGGGTAATTCCAGTTAAACAAAAACATGGTCAAGGGTGAGGTTTTGCAAGAAATGTCAATTCATAATTTGTAACATACTGAGCAGAATCACCAACTATAGCACTTCCCTTGCTAAATTAGCAACTGATTTAACTCAGTAACAAGCTGCAGCAATGTGTAACTCAGTCTTGCATGAACATCCAGATTTGCATTTCTTCATTCAGTCATGCTTCTGGATAGTAACCTGTAGTATCATGACAAAATTGTGGCATTTTGCCTTTAAAGGATTTGACAAGTGCATGGCTTATGGAACATAACTGAGAACACTTGGCTACACTGTAATAACAGGTCGTGCAGGTGAATACTGTTCTACTCACTTTTGAATTCCTTTTTTTGTAAACTTAAAGGAAATTTTGTGATGGGTTTTTATTGCCCAAAGAAACAAAATCTGAACTCATTCTGTATTAATTGATGTGTTTTGTTGATTTGCTGATCTCAGGAAAGAATCTGGAGCCACATGTTATTATGTATTAGCAATGTTTTCCAGCTATAAAAGAAAAACGAGGCAAGGTTCAAATCTGTTCTCCCCTAAAAGATATCCTCACAGTTATGTGTACACACCAATGGGGAAATTTACACACCATTTCATTCAGGAGTTCTGGTCTCCTGATCACTTGGGTGGCTTCCCTGGTAATCTTCTTGGGAAACCAGCTGGTTTTCTCCAAAAGTAAACCCTAGACAGAGCAAAGAAAATGGTTTTCTACACATTCTGTTGCAGGCAGGGTATGGATATAGCCTACACAAGGTTAGTTGTCTCCAAAATCTAATCAACTACCTTTGTGTCCTAAAACGCCCCCAGTGTCCTCATGCTACATAGTAGCCTCAATGTCACACACGAAAGCACTGTGCTGCTCAACTGCAACACACACTTTGTATCATCTAAGGCACTTCGAATTAAAAATTCACATTAAAATAATCATGATATCTTTGGGTCCACTGGGCACCACATGGAGTCCAGAGGAAACTCAGGCCAATGCAATGCAGTAATGGACTGAGAGTCAGTATTCAGTCTTCTCTACAAAGGTTGACCCTGACCAATGTGAATACAAATACTCTCCTCCACTCGGCCTGAGGGCCAGTGGTTACTTCTAGGGGCAGATGGCATTTGACACGTTAAATGAGTCCATGGTATAGTCAGCAGCTGCCTTTGTACTCATCAGCTTTTGTCCTCTCTGCTACTAGTGCACGTGTATTGTCACTATTGTCATCATGTCAGTGCCAGTGCAGGTGGTATCCGGAGATGCCACTGCTAGACATACAAGACAAAACATTGTTGTAAGGTTGTTTTGGCAGCAAAATTTCAACCTGTTTGATCATAAGGCACATCCCTAACATACTAATAGGTACAAATTGTTAATGTACCTTTATAGATATGTAAGAACTCATGAGAAGAAAACTATGTCTATTAGGTCAATTCAGAATACACAAAATTTCTGACTTCACTTATGTACAGTGGTAAGTACAATGTTGTATTGAAATTACACCTATAATTGGGCTGGGAAGTTCACAAAATCTATGTCTTGGTCATAGAAGCATCTCATGCTCCATAAACATATAGCCCTTATTCTCTCTGTCTAGCTGTGATACTGCTCTCCTTGCTTCATTAATATATTCAACCTATTCAACTGTTGGTCATTATTTCCATAAGGTTTACTTTGATTAATGATTTAGCAAAGGCTTTATAGAAGTAAACAACATACTACTTATCAAAACTCCAGCCAGGCCTAAGGCAGCAATAATCAAAATAAATGCACCAACGTAAATAAGCCTTGAACGGTAACCTAAACAAAACTGTTATGCAACTCCTTTTCCAGCATGGTACTTCACAGTCATTTAAGCTGTACAGGACTACAAATATAGTGATAAAACATAGGCATATAAATATGACATGAAGATCCCTGTCCATATAGCTAGTCGTTTTATCACAGAAGGAGATCAGGTTAGCCATGCCTGACCTGACCTTGGAAAATGTGTTTACTCTTTCACGTATCATTCTTGGTTTTTTAAATAAAACGAGTGCAACATCAACATTTTCTCCTTCTCTGATTGCTATGCTTTTTTCATAAATGAGAGACAGCTTTATCTCACACCAGCCAACTCTTTCAGCACCCCATAGAGTTCAGCATGTTCAGCTTCCTCCGTTAGTCTCTGATCTGTTCTCTCACTGCTGGCTGCCCCTTTTCTTTTCCAAATCTTGTTTATATGAAGAGATACTTGGAGCAGGCTTTGCCAGTAAGAACTAAGCCAAAAAAAAGTATTCCATTTCTGGCTGTTTCACAATGTAGGAGGATTGTCTCTCCCACCCATCAAGGAATGTATATTTTCCCTGAATTGTTCCTGTCCGTGAACCACTACTGCGAGTCTGCATCTCACCAACCTGCAGACTCAGAAACATGACTGGGCAAGGAAGACAGCACTTCCCCATAAGTGAAAGCAGAGGAGTGATGTTCCCTAGGCAATCCACATTCTTATTGTTGTCCTGCTTCAGCTGCTCCAGTTGCTTCAGAACTCCTCCAAAGAACGAAGTAAAACCTTCTGTTCAGTGCCTGCCACTGGACAGACTCCGGAAGCATTGTGCTATCTAATATAATATTACAGCAGCTGTCCCACAGTGGTAGAAAGACAGCTTCTGTACTGTGCAGAAAGCATAGTTTCTCTTCTATGTACATGAAATCAATGGTTTCCTGCAGAAGGGGGGCATTTTTTTCTTAAGAAGTGGAAATTTTGGCACAGTGGGAAACAGGAGAACAACTGAATAGCATTACAGACATAGTTTAATGATAAAAAGGGGAAAGAGGAAGATTAGGAAAATGGAGGAAAAGACAACATACAAGGCAAAGACAATGAAGAGAGAAAAGGGAGAAAAGCCAGCAGTGCACACAAAGAACAGGCAGTCAGAAAGCAGAGAAATGAGAGGCTAAAGACAAAACAGATCAAGGACTAACAAAATCTCATTGTGCCAAACAAGAAAAAACACTGACTCACCAAACTAATTTAATGGAAGAAAACAGTAAGGTACTGAGAAAGCATGAATCATAAACCAAAATAAATGTCAGTCTACAAATCCAAAATGGATTTTGGACTTGGATTTTGTGATTTTCATAGATGTCTCTGAAATGGCACATGACTGTCTCCTCCAGCCAATGACCACATGGTCTTTTAAAGAAGATAGCTGTGAGTTGCATAGCAGAGAGGAAAAGGGATGTGTTATCCTTGGTCCGTTAAGCTTAGTGTACAGATACCAAAGTACTGATATAGAAAAAGCTACATGATTTTGTTGTTTGCACGTTTAGGAATTTGCAATGATCTGGGCTGCTCTGGCTGAGTCACTGCAATCTCAAAACCTCAGAATCAATTCCAAGACTGCTGAACATATTGTATCTGTTTTGGGTAAGGAGGCATCTCTGTTCCTCACCTTGGAAGCTCTGCTGTTTCCTAACCTGTCTGCCTTTGTTTAATGCACAAACCTGTATGTAACTACCAGAAGTAAGTGCATCCCATCTGATGCACAGGGGAGTTTTTCTATTTGAATATTGAAAGCTATTTTTTAAGAATGAAACTGTCTTAGAGAGTCCCTTACAGAAGACTGCATATTACTCAAGAGTAACTGCACAGCACATCATTGTTGACTCCTGAGCATTGATTGCAACAATTCCATATGAAGTATTAATGTCATTTTCATAATTAATGGAAATATTTGTGTAAGCTATAATTTATAAAAAATTTTGCTGTGTGGAGCATAAGAAATACATTTAATTGTTTCTGTGTTGTGTAGATTATAGTGATTCCATTTTCAGGTAGTATACTTTGCCCTTTTATTTAATTATTCATAGTTACACTGACATCAGAGACCATCTTTCATTCAGAGACCAAGAAGGAAAAGATTATTTTTATAAGTACCATTTATGAACACAAATTCCTTCCTTCTAATCAACCTGCTAATTAAACTCTCAAGAAAAAGTGCTACCAAAGAAG